>NC_132885.1:2839596-2857096 GCF_030463535.1 Salminus brasiliensis
AAGAGGATTCGTCATGTGGGGTAATGTGAGTCTTCACCACTCTTCACAACACCATCAGGAAAGGGTTTGCCGGTCATCACAGAATGCTGGTGGAATTCCTCCCACCCTATTCCTCATTCCCGGCGTGGAGATGAACCGGCTTGACTGGCAGTGGATGCAGCTTGTGAGGATATCACAGCAGGTGTCTGCAAAGGCTGGATTAGAGGCTGCAGGAGATTCTTTTAATTCTGCGTTGCAAGGGAAGATGTCCTGTAATGTCTCCCTCTACTGGCCGCAGTGTTTTTTCTGTGTCTTGACCCCTGCATGTCCTGACCATGCGTTTTGTCTTAGCCATAATAAAGTCCTTATGCACATGCATAAGATTGATTGTTGCTATTATTATTATTATTATTAGATTAGATTGATTAGATTAGTTAGACAGACAGAAAGACAGTCAGTCAGAATGACGGATAGATAGAAAGATAGAGAGACAGACAGACAGGCAGGCAGGCAGACAGCAAGACAGACAGCAAGACAGACAGACAGACAGACAGACAGACAGACAGATAGATAGATAGATAGATAGATAGACAGACAGACAGACAGACAGACAGACAGACAGACAGACAGATAGATAGATAGATAGATAGATGTATAAATTTACAGACAGACAAAGCAGACAGAGAGACCGACAGAAAGACAAACAGACAGGCAGACAGACAGACGATAGGTAGATACACACACACAGACAGATAGATAGACAGACAGATAGACAGACAGGTAGACAGAAAGAAAGACAGACAGATAGATAGACAGACAGACAGACAGACAGACAGACAGACAGATTGATAGATAGACAGACAGATAGACAGACAGACAGACAGATAGATGGATATATTAAGACAGATAGATAAATGTGATTCATTCAACAGCATCACCGAGGCTGAGATTTTAAGTCTAACGGCGCCCCCGTGTGGAGATTCAGCACCCTGCCCTCTCCACTGGGCTTTCAGTAAAACAGTCCGAATGAAACCCTTTAGAATATGAAAAACTGTTTTATTGAATAAGTGAAATGAAAACTTCATTAATGCTCAATAATTCTTAAAAATAGAAAAACAATAAGTCTTCTGAACTAATTGATACAATTACTGAAATTCTGCTCTGGAGACAATTCACTATGAATCTCTTCATCATCATCACACAGAAAACTGCAGATAATTAATCATTCACTCAGTAATGAACTCCATCAGAAGAAGATGCTTTTCCTCAGAGTGTGTCTGAGGTTTACATGGTATGATGATTGTGGGTTTCTGCGGTTGTGGTCATACACTGCTCGATTCACTTCCATGTGCACGTCCACCATATGAATCCTCCTGCAGAAACACACACACACACACACACACACACACACACACAATGAGGAATACTGCATCAGCTCCCCAACTCATCCAAAAGTACTGGATGGAGCTCCACCACCATCATTCCAGAGAACAAAGTTCTTCCACTGCTCCACAGCTTAAAGCTGAGGGGCTTTACACCCATCTAGCCCACGCCTGGCATTATTAGGCAGCATGAAGCCAATAGGTTCATGAGGTTTATCTGCTCCAGAGGGTCCTATTCTATTGGCAGTACTTCTCTACAGAGACTTGCAATGGGTGCAACTTAAAATAGCTGAATGCATTCATTAGAAGGGGTGTCCACAAACTTTTTAAAGCACACGTATGAAGAGATAAGTGGTCTTGAACAGTTTGGTTAGGGCTAATATAGCAAAGGATGGATGAAAGTAACCATGCCAACGGGCATTAGATCTTCAGTTGTGTGAAAATACCTTCTCTGCCCCTCCTGTAAGCCTCTTCTCAGTGACTGCAGGTAGACCGAGTGATGGTTGACCATTTTCAACTGCTGCTCCTCAGTCCAACAGTGGCTCCAAAACACGTCTGCGTCCACTGGAAGCATCTGAGGCCTGTAGGGGACAGGCATGGGCCCATCTGTCTCCAGGTGCCCAGCTTCATAATCCCAAACCTCAGCACAGCCTCCAAATTGCTGAGGCCTGAAGACTTCATAGCTCTGGATAAAGAAAAGTTTGGGTTTTCCTGTCAGACCAGGGCAAAACTCTGAGGTGAAAAGTTGCCGGACACAGTTCAGACTCAGCCCGGGACCACGGGGGTCGGTCCCAAGCAGGTCAGACGAGCAGCTTCGGCTGATGATACAGCAGACAAAGGCATCTGCTGTATAGTGCTCCCTCTGTTTGGAGATGTCCCGCAGAGTGGACATCACATCTCGGACACTCAGCAGACTGTGCAGACTCACTCTGAAGTGAAGGCTCTCAAACACCTGCTCTAGAAACACTGCAGAGAAAGAACAGAGGCGGCTATATGAGCTGCATCATCAGCATATTACAGTCAATATTCAATTACAGGCAAAACACTTTAAATCTATAAATATTTGGTTTATATGTGCTGTAGATTTTGCTTCATACATATTCTACTCCACCCAACATCATTACTCATCAACCCACTATTTACCTCAAATAAGTCATCATTCTCCTCCAAACACCACGATTCTCTATCAAACACTATTATTCTCCAACCAAATACCACCATTCTCCACCAGACACCATCCTTCTCCACCAGTCACCATCATTAAAAACCATCATTCTGTATTAAACGACAGCGTTCTCCACCAGACACCACCATTCTCCACCAGACACCATCCTTCTCCACCAGACACCATCCTTCTCCACCAGTCACCATCATTCTCCACCAGTCACCATTATTAAAAAACATCATTCTGTATTAAACGACAGCGTTCTCCACCAGACACCATCCTTCTCCACCAGACACCATCATTAAAAACCATCATTCTGTATTAAACGACGGCGTTCTCCACCAGACACCATCCTTCTCCACCAGACACCATCCTTCTCCACCAGTCACCATCCTTCTCCACCAGTCACCATCATTAAAAACCATCATTCTGTATTAAACGACGGCGTTCTCCACCAGACACCATCCTTCTCCACCAGACACCATCCTTCTCCACCAGTCACCATCCTTCTCCACCAGTCACCATCATTAAAAACCATCATTCTGTATTAAACGACGGCGTTCTCCACCAGACACCATCCTTCTCCACCAGACACCATCCTTCTCCACCAGTCACCATCCTTCTCCACCAGTCACCATCATTAAAAACCATCATTCTGTATTAAACGACGGCGTTCTCCACCAGACACCACCATTCTCCACCAGACACCATCCTTCTCCACCAGTCACCATCATTAAAAACCATCATTCTGTATTAAACGACAGCGTTCTCCACCAGACACCACCATTCTCCACCAGACACCATCCTTCTCCACCAGACACCATCCTTCTCCACCAGTCACCATCATTCTCCACCAGTCACCATTATTAAAAAACATCATTCTGTATTAAACGACAGCGTTCTCCACCAGACACCATCCTTCTCCACCAGACACCATCATTAAAAACCATCATTCTGTATTAAACGACGGCGTTCTCCACCAGACACCATCCTTCTCCACCAGTCACCATCATTAAAAACCATCATTCTGTTTTAAACTACAACGTTCTCCACCAGACACCACCATTCTCCACCAGACACCATCCTTCTCCACCAGACACCATCATTCTCCACCAGACACCATCCTTCTCCACCAGACACCATCATTCTTCACCAGACACCATCATTCTCCACCAGACACCATCCTTCTCCACCAGTCACCATCATTAAAAACCATCATTCTGTTTTAAGCAACAGCGTTCTCCACCAGACACCATCCTTCTCCACCAGACGCCATCCTTCTCTACCAGACGCCATCATTAAAAACCATAATTTTGTATTAAACGACAGTGTTCTCCACCAGACACCATCCTTCTCCACCAGACACCATTATTAAAAACCATCATTTTGTATTAAACGACAGTGTCCTCCACCAGACACCATCCTTCTCCACCAGACACCATCCTTCTCCACCAGACACCATCATTAAAAACCATCATTTTGTATTAAACGACAGTGTCCTCCACCAGACACCATCCTTCTCCACCAGACGCCATCCTTCTCCACCAGACGCCATCATTAAAAACCATAATTTTGTATTAAACTACAGTGTTCTCCACCAGACAACATCCTTCTACACCAGATACCATCCTTCTCCACCAGACGCCATCCTTCTCCACCAGACACCATTCTTCTCCACCAGTCACCATCATTAAAAACCATCATATTGTATTAAACCACAGTGTTCTCCACCAGACACCATCCTTCTCCACCAGTTACCATCATTAAAAACCATCATTCTGTATTAAACACTATTATTCTCCAACCAAACACCATCATTCTCCATTAAACACCATCATTCTTTCCTAAACTCCAAAATTTACCACCATTATTTGCTGCCAAATACCATCATTCTCCACCATAGCACATGCGTGTATATAGCATAGGTTACAGTCTTAGTCACCATCATTCTCCTCCAGACACCATCCTTCTCCACTGAACACTGTCATCATCTCTTTTTCCACTAAACCCCCGTCATTCATTTTCCATGTTGGTCTCATAGTCTGTATTTTCTCTCACCTCCTTCAGTTCCCACACAGTCTATGATCACACACACTCCTCTGGGGTTGCTCTGCATCTTGTACACCTCTTCCACTCTCTGTGGATTACAGAAATGTGAAGCAGGGTAAGTACAGGAGACCGAGGCGGCCGCTGTCCAAATTCAATATAGCAGTGACAACACATTCTCTGAGCTGAACATCTACACTTCTAATGGTCAGTTCCTGCTACGCTACTGCTGCCTAGAAAAACAGAGGCTTCTGTACCTCACAGTGTTGACTGATCGAGCTCCTCGGTCGCACGGCAGCACCCACTGAAAAAACAACAAAGCACAATTAATATGATGAAATATTAAACTATTAAATGACGAACAGAACGTAGGTAGCAGTGAGAGAGTGTCTACAGTAGAAGCTCCAGAAATGATCAAAGCAGCTGAACATGAATCCAGTAAAAAGAGAAACAAGAGCTTCTCATCATGAAGAAAGAAAGTAGTGAGATCTTGTCGGTGAGCTAGTCTGAAGAACAGAGCTCGGCTCCTCCAGGTTTCTCCTGGACGCCCCCCAGTCTAGCCAGCACAGCGTGGAGGATGTGTTCAACTCCATCAGCAGCAGCAGCAGCAGCAGCAGCAGCAGCAGCAGCAGCAGCAGCTCACCTGATTTACCATCATTAAGCCCTGATTTACCACCAAACCAGGTGTTGATCTGAGGAGAACTCTAAATAATACTAGACTCCATGAGAGAGGAGAACTTTGGAGATGTTCTAATGATGAACACAGTGATGAAGAACCACCACCACTTTCTGTAGGAGTGTTAATATTAGTGTTTTACTGAGCAGATAAACAGCTCGAGTACAATTTCACAGGGGACTAAAACTTTTAATCAGTTCTGAAGTTCTCCAAACAGTACAGTTAGAAAAGCGTGTGAGATCTCGTTACAGAGCGAACAGGATAAGCCATATCTATTATGTACCCCATAATAGTCACCCTGGTAGTTCCTCCCCTTTGTTCCCTTCCCTGCATCGCTGAGCTTCTTTTCCAGTCAGTGTTTAGTGCTTGTTTCTGCGCCTTTGGTTCTTTTGTGCTTTTCTAGTTCTAGTTCTCATTTAATGGATCTGGGTTGGTGGGAAATGCTCTGAGAAACCCACTGAGTCAGTACTGTCCACAGTGGTGGTGAACGGAACCAGACTAAAAGACTTCTGATGAGCTTTTTAATCATATATAACTTTTTAAACATATATTTATGGTGGAGGGATACATGCTGGGTGCTGTGAGGCAACCCCTCCCCCCACATTCATATTTGCCCCTATTTGACCGTCATCATCATTTCATAGGAAACTGGTGGGTGTCACATATTTCCAATGTTTGACCTGGTTCATTTCACTTTCACTGTACAGGAACATGTTAAGCACAGTTATTTAGAAACTGGAATCTCCCCTAAATTCCCTTTATTCAGCTTACTTGCTCGCCTCATGTGCACCCACTTTTAGAGAAATGTGATACTTGCTAAGCTTAGTCATGGAGGGGGAAAAAAACTTCAACTTCAAACATTATTATTTTTTTTAATCAGATTTAACAGTAAATAATTAAACTAAGTTCTAATAAAATGAATTAATTAGTGAAATATCATTGTACTCATGTTTAAAGTTCAGTTCTATGAGTTTTAGTCTTTCGGAATTTGATCTAACAACAGAATGAAAGTTCATGGCAATGTGCTGACGAAAGCTGCTGGTTCTCAGGAAACTCACCACAAGGTCTGGAAAGAACCTGTCTCCTCCCACAGGAAGGGGGTGGAAATGTAGATAAAGCAACTTGCTGGAGGCGGAAATAAAAAAAAAAAGCCAGTAAGATGGCTTATCAGGAAATCAATCATCATACAGTAATCATAACACTGCATTTTAAACATATGAAAACTGAAAGCTTGGTTTACTCACTGAAGCTGAAGCTGCTGCGCAAGGCTGCCAGTCAGTGTTGGTCTTTTTTGATGTAGACTTCGGTTCTGGTCTTTCAGCTGAAAAAGAAGGAATCGTTAATATCCGCTAAAGCGCTCAAGTTATTTTACAGATGAATACACACAGGGTTAGGAATGCACATGTTTGGCAGAATGCAAAATAATAGCTATAAAAGTGACTTTTTACATGATTAGTAGAATTCGCTTAGAATGCCTGCCTGCAGGAATGAATAAAAACAGTGTTCAGGAGCTCTACTAAAGTCTGAGTAGACTGATAAATCAGTGTTACTGAGCTCTACTAAAGCCTGAGTAGACTGATAAATCACTGTGCTGATCAGTTATTGATCTCACTGTTACTGAGCTCTACTAACCTGAGTAGACTGATAAATCACTGTGCTGATCAGTTATTGATCTCACTGTTACTGAGCTCTACTAAAGTCTGAGTAGACTGATAAATCACTGTGCTGATCAGTTATTGATCTCACTGTTACTGAGCTCTACTAACCTGAGTAGACTGATAAATCACTGTGCTGATCAGTTATTGATCTCACTGTTACTGAGCTCTACTAAAGTCTGAGTAGACTGATAAATCACTGTGCTGATCAGTTATTGATCTGTGTTACTAAGCTCTACTAAAGCCTGAGTAGACTGATAAATCAGTGTGCTGATCAGTTATTAATCTCAGTGTTACTGAGCTCTGCTAAAGCCTGAGTAGACTGATAAATCAGTGTGCTGATCAGTTATTAATCTCAGTGTTACTGAGCTCTACTAAAGCCTGAGTAGACTGATAAATCACTGTGCTGATCAGTTATTGATATCAGTGTTACTGAGCTCTACTAAAGTCTGAGTAGACTGATAAATCACTGTGCTGATCAGTTATTGATATCAGTGTTACTGAGCTCTACTAAAGTCTGAGTAGACTGATAAATCACTGTGCTGATCAGTTATTAACCTCAGTGTTACTGAGCTCTACTAAAGCCTGAGTAGACTGATAAATCACTGTGCTGATCAGTTATTGATATCAGTGTTACTGAGCTCTACTAAAGCCTGAGTAGACTGATAAATCACTGAGATTATCAGTTATTGATATCAGTGTTACTGAGCTCTACTAAAGTCTGAGTAGACTGATAAATCACTGTGCTGATCAGTTATTGATATCAGTGTTACTGAGCTCTACTAAAGCCTGAGTAGACTGATAAATCACTGTGCTGAACAGTTATTGATCTCAGTGTAACTGAAACAGGAAATACAATAAGATAACCCTTTATTGATCCTAAAGGAAATTGCAGGAGTGACTGGGATTAGGAGTGCTTAATCACTGTGAGAATCAGTTATTACAGTCTGAACAGTCTGTTATTGTCATTTATTATCTTGCCCAGGATTTGCATCTAGAAGTGTTGCACTGAAAATGATATTATCTCCTCCAGCAAAATCTTAATTCTTAATGAGTAGCTCTTTTAAAGGGGTTAACCCAACTAATAAATCATATAAATGAGGAATCAATAGATGGAGATGCAGATGGATTCAAGATGTGCTTGAAATATATTACAAATGTAATTTGAGTTACTTTTTTTTTACCCGACACACCGTACACACTGTGTACTTCCACGGAAAGGAACAGAAAGCATTTCTGACGCAACAGATACTGAAAACCCAAAGAGGAAGTAAAACCAGCTTCTGGAGGAAGAATAGAAACTTGAACTGTACAATAGTTTCTTTTGAAATCATCTTATTCGAAAAAAGAGTTGATCCTGCTTTTGGTGGGGTAACTGTCCCTACACTGTTCAAAGTATAAAATCCTCTAGGAACCTTTAAAGAGTCTTCAGTTTGAAAATGTGGAGGAACCTCTTAAAAAGCTTTGAGGAACCTTCAAGAAAAGCTTTTTTAGAAGAAAAAGAAGGTTGAAGGTTCCTCAGAGCATCTTAAGAGTTTCCAATTTTTTTTTAAAACTAAAAAAGCCTCCAAAGGTTCCTCGAAGATCTTCTACTTGTAACAGTGTGCTGTCCAGGGAAGGACTTCTACTAGTTCTACTAGTCCACCCTTGGTCATGGTAATGGACTATTTCTTGTTGTAGTACGAAATTGTCAGTTGTATGATAAAAGGCCAGTAAAATTAAAGAGTATCAATGCACCACTTCTGGAACTTCTGATAATAATGCAATTTCTCTTAATAAAGACTGTGACACTGATGATGTTCATGAAATCAGAACCACTAGATGTGGAGCATCTGATAGGAATCTTGAAATGCTCAGTTCTAGCTAATGCTGCCATCTGCACCAGCCATGTCCCTCCATACTTGTCAAGTTGAAGGTTTGAGAAGTCCTACATAAATGCTGTGTTCTGCGTAGGGCCTCAAAATCATTAAATCTTCTCAGATGGTGTATTAATACTTCATCAGGACTAGCACACACACCTCTGTTCTGGTACTGGCTCAGCCTCTTGGCAAGGTCCACTCTGTGAATGTCTCTTAGGTACTTCTCCATCAAACCCATTCTGCTGCTGGAGAATTGATCCAGTCTCTCCAGCTCGATGACCACATCCAAAAAGCACTGTAGAAACAGAAACGTTCCATCATGAGTTAGTTGACCTCAGTGACCTCAGTTGACAGCAGTGATTCCTCAGGAAATGATTCACTGATTAAACGCTGATGTAAGTGAAAGTTATGTAAGTTATGAGTAATTCAGTGACTCATGCCTCATCTGCGGCTTATATGTCTGGAATGTTGCTAGTTGGGTTCCAGATGGGCTTGGGCTCTCAGTGCTGTGCTTTACTAAGATCCAGTCGAGCTTTTCGTCATTACAGCTCATCTTAATCTCACATGGCTATACTATTTTGTATACTATGCAATACTTTATTGTACAGTACTATACTATACTAAACTTTGCTATTTTGTATACAGTACTATACTATGTTATATACTATACTATACTATGTTATATACTATACTGTACTATACTGTACTATGTTATATGCTATACTGTACTATACTATACTATGCTATACTATGTTATATGCTATACTGTACTATACTATACTATATACTACATGAATAGTGTACTATACTATTTTGTATACTATACTATACTATAATATGTATAATATATTTGTATTATATTGTAATTGTGTGTAGTACAAAATATTAATATGAATATAAAATATAATAATTATTATTATCATTATCATTATAATTATCATTATTATCATACCATCATATTATACTATACTATTTTGTATACTACACTATACTACACTATGTACAATGTATTGGCTAAGTGTGTATAGTATACAACATATCATTATTAATATGAATACAAAATATCAATATTGTCATTATTAATATGAATTCTGTCCATATTAATTATGATATTTTGTTTACTATACACAATTAGCCAATACATTGTATAGTAAATATTAAAAAAATAGTACAGTAATTAGCAATTACTCAATCTATAAATTGAGCAAACTATTCATGAAAGGTTATTTTTAGATGGCTTATTTCATATTTTATCAACGCTGAGGAAAATAGCTATGGTTATTACAGTAATAATAATGCATTATTAAATATCTGTAACTTTACAACTTTACACAACCATATTCACCATTAGCGTTGGACATTTGCCCTATGCCTTAAACCCATCCGTGCAGTAAACACACACACACACACACACACACACACACACTAGTGACAGTGAGCACACACACATACACACTAGTGACAGTGAGCACACACACATACACACTAGTGACAGTGAGCACATGCCCAGATGGGTGATCAGCCATCGCAGCAGAGCTGAGAGGGTTAAGGGCCTTGCTTAAGGGCCCAACAGTGGCAGCAGCGCGTGGGGCAGCTCAAGCTATAGCTCTCCAGGTTGCTCAGACCTGAAGCCAGGGTGGAGCCATGTTAGCCTAGCGATTGGTCAGGGGTATGCCTGGGTAAACCTGACCACTTTAAGGACCGCCCACTCCACATGGAGAGGAGAGCGGAGAGCAGTTTCTTAGACGTTTATTAGACTTTGTGAGGAGCTTCATAAGACATCATTTGTACATTTAAACTGGGGGCCCTGAGGAGCCAGATGTCCAACTATTGATCTGAAACCTGTGACGTTGATTAGGACTCACGGATTAGAGCCACATACATTCATCTGCAACCCAAGAGATCTGACACGGTTTAAATATCGACTGTTCTGGGCAGAGGAGGTTTCCTCTGTCTAAGGGGGTGTTGGCTCTCCGGTGGTTTCATGCTCTATGTTTTTGTTGTTGATCTTTCGTTTAATTACTGGAGTTCTGTAAAGCTGCTCTGAGACAACGTCAGTCAGAAAAATAGCTAAAAAAGTTCAATTAGATTCCATTTGATGTCATTTAATTGAATGTATTTTGACATAGATCTGATGATAATGATAACATTATCATTATTATAAACAACAGCCTGCTGGGAAAAAAATAGTCAGATCAGTAGACGTGTTGAGGGGATTTTGCTCATTTTCGAAAGCAGGTCATGTTCAGGCCTGTATTTATCACTTCTGAGAACTGACACAAAGTCAGCATGTACAGTCAGCGTCTGTCCTGTTTACATAATAATAAATACTCAGGAGGAACCTGATCTCAGTTATTTGATAAGCTAAATATGGGCACAGCTATGGTTTATCCACAGCAGTCAGCAGTGGAACATTATAATAGGCTTTCTTTATATATATTAATATTTATTTATAATTTATATATATATATAATTATATCTTTACCTCAAAGTTCTCTAATTTCTCCACCGGTATAGTTCCTCTCAGCAAAAACACCAAAGACTTCAAATCCCCTGAGCCCATGTTCTCACTCAACTCATCCATCAGCACTCTGAAAACACACACACAAAGCACACAATGTGGCCCTGGGAGATATATAGAATATCTACAGTTTAGAGCAACTGTGAAGATATTAACACATATTTATGTATTATTATAAATTATATGTAATTATTTGTTATTATTTTTATTATTTATTAACATAATTTTGTTATTTTCATTCATTTAGATTATTGCACTGTATTGCACTGAGTGTGAAGTTCGTGAGCTTGGAGCGTTTTCGCCTGGGTTTGGTTGGTTTTCACTCAGGAAAAAATCCAAGCTCACCAAAATGAATCCCAACAAACCATGTGAGAGTGCTCTCTCCGCTGATTGGTCAGAAAGAAAGTGAAGAAGGTCCTTTTCGTTTGTTTGGGACCGGACCGAGACCACCCCCTCTTAAGGGTCTCGGTGTGGTTGTTTTGGTTTTGGTCCGCATCGGAGCGCAACTACTGCGTTCACACCTGCCTAAACATGAGGGAAAAAGTCCAGGTCCGATTTAACCGGACTCAAAGAAGTGCAGATGGGAAACTCGTAAACTCGCAACTCACTTACACACCTTTCCCACAGCAGTGAAGAACGACAAGCATGTGATCGCACCCCGCATCAAAGGAACCTTTACATTCTGTGGCTGTTTAAACTCCATTTGATCCATCACAAGGACACGCAGTGTCACTGATGCAAGGAGCCAAAAGATACAGGTGATAACAGCACCCCCTTGTGGAGAATCTTTAGCTTGCTAAATGTGAGTAAGTGAGTGAGAGGACAGTTGCTGCTGTGGAGAACCCTACACTGGAAGCTTCTTTACTTCTCTGCATAATCTTACCATCTCAAAAATATGTATTAACATAGAGAGATATAATAATAATAATAATAATAATAATAATAATAATAATAATAATAATTTAACAGAATTCATAAATGCTTCTCCTATTGAGCTACACTCAAAAATAACTGTGCTATAAATGGTTCTTTGAGTGATGCCATAGAAGGACTATGACTGGGTCCAGCCGGCTCCATCTCATTAAAGACCAGGATGTTGTTAGTGTGGGAGGAGCGTGGTAGCATGTACTTACAAAAAAAACACTTTGGGTGAATTTTCACTTCTGTTCTGAGGAACGTTCAATAAACCTGGAAAACTTAGGGGCTTTCTAAACCCTGCTCGTGTACATCTGGGTGAAGCGGGAAATTTAGCAAATTTCATTAATAACCCTTGATATATTCAGCGAGCGGTTCTTCAGAAGTCTGTTAGACTCACCTGTATTCTGACACCCTGTGGCCGTTTTTCAGAAGCCCTTCAACCTCAGTCTTGGTGGTGCCCAGAACACCTCTGAGTAAATCATAGCGCCTCATCCTCAGCATCAGCTCCATCAGAAACACTGGATACGTCTCCATCTTCTCCATTATGGACTGCAGCGTCTCTCTGACGTTAGCAGCACATCGGTCAGTGTCCAGCACGCCACACAGGTAGACCAGGCGCTTACGTTCGACTGCACTCAGCTCCTCCACAATTCGGTTGATGGTGTGTGAGAGATGCTGGGACACTGCCATAATACTGGCAAGCTGGAGGGCCTAGAAAAAACAGCAATATGCAAAACAAAATGCTCATAACTGCTTAATAATGTGTAATTAAGGGTCAATTTGCAATTATCTGTAAACAATCTGTAAATAATATTGTTTGTTTGTTTACTTCTATTATTTATATCGTGTATATAGTGGTAATTTATCTATATTTTTGCATCTGAGTGTCTTGCTGTCCCTTTGCTGCTTTGACATTGAGAATTTCTCCTTTATTTTATATTCTTAAATCTCATAACAGGAGAAGTTAGGGTTCTCCATTAGCCATTATGTTCAGCAGAGCTCTGTTAATAACTGACTACAGTTTAATTACTCACTAATCATCATCTGATCAGCTTCATTAACATATGAAGAAACTTTTCTCACAGTCTGAGCTCTGAGAGATGTTGCTGATCTTCATGTTTGGAGCTCAGTAACTAACACTGATGAGCTTCACACTTTACAATAAGAAAGTATAAGTGTTAATAACTCTGATAATAATAATAATAATAATAAATGGACACAGAGAATCTGAGATCAGACAGATTAGCAAATTAACCACAAGAAGAACCAGTAATGTATTCAAATGGTTTATAGAGTTGTCATTCATGATTCTACATAGACCCACTGCCTTTTACCAGAGGCAAAATCCTTTGAAAACCCCTCTTGAGAGTTTAGGGGCATACCACATTAATATGGACCTTAATATAGTACTGACAATGGGTCTATTGAGTCATTTCCAATGCTATATAAAACACTTTTTAAAAAAGGTTCTATAAAAAAAAAACATCTACAAGTGCTTTTCCTTTAAATAGTGCATGAGGTACCATGGTACCTCATGTATGGTTCTAGGAGAAACCTTCAGCATGCACTTTAAACAGGGTACCATATAGTAATGAAAAGAGTCGGTTAAATCAGTTCTTCTGCTATGTAGAACCCTTTTTTTTTAAAGGTTCTATAAAGAACCATCTACAAGAGGCTTTCCTTGCATAGGAAAAACCATTTATCCAGAAAAAGAACCAGTCATGCGTTGAAATGGTTATTTTGGGTTGTTATGGTTCTATATTCAGCCACTGCCTTTATTAAAGAACCCTTGACAAGCCTTTTTAAAGAGTGCATGAGGTTCCACCATTGAACTTGGATGTATTGTTCTAGGAGAAACCTTCAGCATGCCCTTTAAGCGGAGTACTGTATAGTATTCAAACCATTTCAGCTGCTATTAAGAACCGCCTAAAATAGGTTCTCCTTGCATATGAAGAACCATGTATCCAGGTAAAGAACAAGTCATGCATTGAAATTGTTATTTTGGGTTGTTTTGGTTCTATATTCAGGCATTTGAGAGTTTTTGGATGATGATCACTATCCCACCTCATCATCCCCAACTCTTCCCAGAAGTACTGGATGGAGCTCCACCACAATCAATCCAGAGAACACAGCTCTTCTTCCACTGCTCCACAGCTCCTCAATGCTGGGGGGCTTTATACCCCTCTACTAGCCCAATAGAGTTCTGTTCTATCGCCAACACTTCTCTAGAGAATCATTACAATTACAGAAGAACCCTTCATGTAGAGGTTCTTTGAAGGTTCTTTGAAGATTCACACATTTAATAACTTGAAAGAACTATCGGTTGTAGCTGTTTGGTTTCAGGGAACCCAAAAGTCTTCTTTCTAAGCGAAGAAATGTGTTTTATCTTCTTTTTTATCTCTAGACTGCAAGCAAAACGACAGCATTTCCTCTCCAAACGAACGTTCTTATATAGTTGGTTAACCAGACATCCTCTCAAAAGCCTGATGCTTAGTTGAGTCACCATTCTACACACAGCAGCACTGCAATGAATACACTGCTATATTCTCACAGTGAGGCGAAGCACCCACGTAAAAAAGGGGTCTCAATCACTAGTCTTTGAGTCATTAGTCTTCTATCACAGCATAGTAATAAAGAAAGCCTCAGCTGCTAGAGCTGTCTTACCTCAAGCTTAAAACGCAGTGAAGTACTGAGAGAGAGGAACAGACAGATATTACATAGACACGAGAAGTTCCACTTTCACTTTCGCTGGAACGTTCCATGAAGCCAGACAGGCTTTCACCACATGGAAATGTCTTCACTGGAGATTTCCATCATGCGTCATGAATGTCTTACATCATAGAGTCAACTGACATTTCCTAAATAATCTGAAATCTTATTATAAATAAAGTACAGAGAATATATAGAAGAAAGTATTCACCCCCTGGATTTCTCCTTTCACTGTTCTGATAAAAGGAATTATGGCCAATATAATGTGGCCAATTAACAGGGGTCCAGCAGGCAGTTGGTGCTGGCGGTCTCACAGTTGGTGAAATGGACATCACCAATGAATGTGAGTGCAGTGAATGTGTCTCAGCTGACTGTAGAATAAAGACACCTGTCTGGAAGATGTAGGGTTAGAGATGAGTTAGAGATCAGCCGCTGTTCCAGCGTCCGTTAAATCATTCACAAGTGGAACAGCTGACGAACATGATTAGATCAGACCGTCATTGGAAGTTCAGCCCAGCATAAGACGAGACAAGAAGCCTCCCACAGTCCAAAAATAGCACCAGTGCAGCAGCTCTCACCACAGCATCTGCTTAGGAAGAGGCCAAATAAGGTAGTGAGCATAAGTCATGTGGTATCGCTTTGCCTCATCTCATCACTCATTCACACACGATACTTCAGTCAGGTCAAAAGGAAACTGATAGAATTTACATGTTTATTATTGTTATTAATAATAATAATATTTAGTGACAGAAGGTCCCAGTCGATCACAGAACACCAGGTGAATATTACAGAGGAGGCTCGGGAGCCTGCGGGAAACCTAAGAGTCTGAGGGGGAAGTGGCTCTTCTTTAGCTTCAGGCGTCTGTCTGGGGGGTCAGCGCCGCTCTCAGTGATCAGACTTCTCCGGGGGGAAGAAGGTGTACTCCACAGCCAGGCACACTGCACATGCGATGAATCCTCCCACAAAGCCACGCTTCACCACATGAAAGAAGGTTTTAGGTTTCCCGTAGATGGATGAGTACCTCCAGGCTTCATTCCTGAAAACATACACAAGAACAGGGCTGAACTGGGCAACTGCATGGACACTACATGGACAAAAGTATTGGGACACCTGCTCATTCATTTTCATTCTTCTTCAAACTGTGTGTGTGTGTGTGCATTTGCACATCTGCATCAAAAATGGGTGCAACACAAAGTAGTTGAATGCATTCATTAGTAGGGGTGTCCACAAACATTTGGACATACAGTGGATTATACATCACCCCAACATCACTTCACAGGGGGTGAGAATCACTAATTACTGTGATACTTGAGACAGGATGTGCTGCTGTTAAGGTCTTTAAAGAAGTACAGCAAGCTGTGGTGTTGGCGCCATCTTGCTGTTCAAGAGAAGAAGTGCACTGAGAGTCTATCAGTGTTCTAGCAATGAGCTTTAGAGGGAGCACAGATTAAACTATCAAATATCTTCATTTGTAGATATTCTATTGTATATATAGTATATAAGTATTATTAAATTAAATATTTATCAAATATTAAATATTCATTAAATATTTGCATATAGTAATATACTGAATATTAGGTTTTTTTATTAAGTAGGATATTAAATATTTAGATATTTTATTAAGTAGTATATTAAACATTTAGATATTTGATTAAGTAATATATTGAATATTTTATTAAGTATTATATTGAATATTTGCATATTTTATTAAGTAATATACTGCATATTTGGATATTTTATTAAGTACTATATTAAATATTTGGATATTTTATTAAGTAGTATAGTGAATATTTGGATATTTGATTAAGTAATATGTAGAATATTTGCATATTCTATTAAGTAATCTATGAAATATTTGTATATTTTATTAAGTATTATATTGAATATTTGGATATATTATTAAGTATTATATTAAATATTTGCATATTTTACATGAAAAATGCTTCACCTTAATAATTAAATGAAAAAAGTTATATATATATATATTTGTTTTTTCAATTATCATCAGAGAATTATAAGTAGTGTATTGTTAATAAACCAATAATATTACTGCTATTATTTATTGTCTAGTTTTATTGGTTTGACATTTCATTTACTAATTTGACTTTTTTCCCCACATCAATAATAAACAATTATCACTTCAAGCATCATAACACGCTAATATTCGAACAGCACCATGTGATTAAGACCAAGATCTCCAGAAATCTGAGCTATGAATGTTTGATGTCATGAGTTTTGTAATTACTAAAAGTCGCTAAAAGTTACTACACACTGTAAAGCCCCTCCTCCCCCTCTGCTTCTCATGACGAAAATTCGCACCGCACCACCACCCCTGCCTCCTTCTGATGGTCCACTTATGCTCCACCTCCACCTGGCAATGTGCTTCTTCAGATTAATGACAGAAGATACAATAAATGGACAAAAGTATTTGGACACCAACCTTTTCCCCCACCGTTTCTTCTGAAATCAAAGGAATTAAAAATAGTTTCACCTGCTTTTGCTGGAGTAACTGTCTCTGCTGTCCAGAGAAGAAGAGTTTCTGCTAGATGTTGGAGGAGGAGCATTGCTGTGAGGATCTGATTGCATTCAG
>NC_132885.1:2859596-2862096 GCF_030463535.1 Salminus brasiliensis
AGTCCTTTATATGATAAAAGGTCTTTATATGATAAAAGTCCTTTATGTGATAAAAGGATTTTATATGATAAAAGTCCTTTATGTGATAAAAGGATTTTATATGATAAAAGTCCTTTATATGCTAAAAGTCCTTTATATGATAAAAGGATTTTATATGATAAAAGTCCTTTATATGATAAAAGGTCTTTATATGATAAAAGTCCTTTATGTGATAAAAGGATTTTATATGATAAAAGTCCTTTATATGCTAAAAGTCCTTTATATGATAAAAGGATTTTATATGATAAAAGTCCTTTATATGATAAAAGTCCTTTATATGATAAAAGTCCTTTATGTGATAAAAGTCCTTTATATGATAAAAGGTCTTTATATGATAAAAGTCCTTTATATGATAAAAGGTCTTTATATGATAAAAGTCCTTTATATGATAAAAGGTCTTTATATGATAAAAGTCCTTTATATGATAAAAGTCCTTTATGTTATAAAAGTCCTTTATGTGATAAAAGTCCTTTATATGATAAAAGTCCTTTATGTGATAAAAGGTCTTTATGTGATAAAAGTCCTTTATATGATAAAAGGTCTTTATATGATAAAAGTCCTTTATATGATAAAAGTCCTTTATGTTATAAAAGTCCTTTATGTGATAAAAGTCCTTTATATGATAAAAGTCCTTTATGTGATAAAAGGTCTTTATATGATAAAAGTCCTTTATATGATAAAAGTCCTTTATGTGATAAAAGTCCTTTATATGATAAAAGTCCTTTATATGATAAAAGTCCTTTATGTTATAAAAGTCCTTTATGTGATAAAAGTCCTTTATATGATAAAAGGTCTTTATGTTATAAAAGTCCTTTATATGATAAAAGTCCTTTATGTTATAAAAGTCCTTTATATGATAAAAGTCCTTTATGTGATAAAAGTCCTTTATGTGATAAAAGTCCTTTATATGATAAAAGTCCTTTATGTGATAAAAGGTCTTTATGTGATAAAAGTCCTTTATGTGATAAAAGTCGTTTCTTTGTTAAAAGTACCGTCTACGATAAAAGTAGTTAGTAATTAAGGTGTTAAAATTCCTTTCTCTGTTAAAAGTCCTCCATATGTTATGTCCTTTATGTGTTAAAAGTCTGTTAACTCCGTTAAAATTCTTTCTGCAATAAAAGATATTTCTCTGTTAAAAGTCATTTATATGTTAAAAATCCTTTCTGCGATAAAAGTAGTCATTTCTGTGTTGAAAATAATTCTTTGCACTGCTTGTGAAATCTACAGTGACCATTTCATACAGCATTTCCCTTCTGCCTTTTTACATTTTACAACTTACAGGTTAAAATTATAAAAAAAGAGAGATCTGTACTAGAGCACTAACAAACAACAGACAAACAAAGAGAATATGCGTAGCTCCATCTGCTGGACTAGTTTATAGTTTATTGCAGAATAAAACTGGAAAAAATATCTGGCAGAAAATCCTAAATCATAGACTTTTTATATTTGAATGCATGTTATTCATTTAAATGTACGTACTATAGATGCGTATCAAATTTATTTAAATGATATGTTTAATATAATCTAATCTAAAACACTGTTATCAAATATACATATCAAATAGAAGTTCTGCTTTCTGTTTAATTTCTTCTTGGACCAACTAGGAAACAACAGTGTTTTATATTATTAAAATGATATTATATTCTATTCTATTCTATTCTATTCTATTATATTATATTATATTATATTATATTATATTACATTATATTATATTAAACATGTAATTAAAATAAACACAATACAATACACATTTATACTACATACATTTACATGAATAATGTGCATTAAAATGTAAAATCTTCCACTTGGCAGATATTTCTTCCAGTTTTATTCCACAATATACAATAAATAAGTCCAGCAGATGTCGCTATACGTTTTCAGCTCAATGAAACAGTGTTTTTTAAAAGTGGACATTTCATTACGAACGGACCAATAAAAACACTCCAAAATGACTCCAAATGAATTAAAGTGGTGAAACACTATGTGTCCAAATGTTTGCAGACACCCCTCTTAGTGAATGCATTCATCTACTTTAACATTAAACACCCATTGCTGACACAGATTGTCCCCTTTGCTGAATGCAATCAAATCCTCACAGCAATGCTTCTTCAAAATCTAGAAAGCCTTCTTTTTCCCTGGACAGTAGAGACAGTTACTCCAACAAAAACAAAAGCAGACTAAATTCAAAATAAACACTGAATGAGAAGGTGTCCCAATACTTTTGTCCATTCATTGTATGATGAAGGTCTAGTGGTGGCTCAGGGTTATTGACTATAAGGTTGTGGCCTATATATCTGGGAACCCAGGTCAAGACTGCTGAGCCCTTGAGCAAGGCCCTTGACCTCTACGCTCCGGAGGCACCATAGCACGGCTGACCCGGTGCTCTGACCCTGGGATTCTGGGCTGGGATATGGCTTCAACGGCTGGATTACATCCTCGGACGTACAGATGGAGGTTGCTC
>NC_132885.1:2874596-2934596 GCF_030463535.1 Salminus brasiliensis
TCTTCTAACTGTGTTCTTCTAGCTGTGTCTCTCTAACTGTGCTCTTCTAACTGTGTTCTTCTAACTGTGCTCTTCTAACTGTGTTCTTCTAACTGTGTTCTTCTAACTGTGTTCTTCTAGCTGTGTTCTTCTAACTGTGCTCTTCTAACTGTGCTCTTCTAACTGTGTTCTTCTAGCTGTGTTCTTCTAACTGTGCTCTTCTAACTGTGTTCTTCTAACTGTGTTCTTCTAACTGTGTTCTTCTAGCTGTGTCTCTCTAACTGTGCTCTTCTAACTGTGTTCTTCTAACTGTGCTCTTCTAACTGTGTTCTTCTAACTGTGTTCTTCTAGCTGTGTCTCTCTAACTGTGCTCTTCTAACTGTGTTCTTCTAACTGTGTTCTTCTAACTGTGTTCTTCTAACTGTGTTCTTCTAGCTGTGTCTCTCTAACTGTGCTCTTCTAACTGTGTTCTTCTAACTGTGTTCTTCTAACTGTGTTCTTCTAGCTGTGTCTCTCTAACTGTGTTCTTCTAACTGTGTTCTTCTAACTGTGCTCTTCTAACTGTGCTCTTCTAACTGTGTTCTTCTAACTGTGTTCTTCTAGCTGTGTCTCTCTAACTGTGCTCTTCTAACTGTGCTCTTCTAACTGTGTTCTTCTAGCTGTGTCTCTCTAACTGTGCTCTTCTAACTGTGTTCTTCTAGCTGTGTCTCTCTAACTGTGCTCTTCTAACTGTGCTCTTCTAACTGTGCTCTTCTAGCTGTGTCTCTCTAACTGTGCTCTTCTAACTGTGTTCTTCTAACTGTGCTCTTCTAACTGTGTTCTTCTAACTGTGTTCTTCTAGCTGTGTCTCTCTAACTGTGCTCTTCTAACTGTGCTCTTCTAACTGTGTTCTTCTAGCTGTGTCTCTCTAACTGTGCTCTTCTAACTGTGTTCTTCTAACTGTGCTCTTCTAACTGTGTTCTTCTAACTGTGCTCTTCTAACTGTGTTCTTCTAACTGTGTTCTTCTAGCTGTGTCTCTCTAACTGTGCTCTTCTAACTGTGCTCTTCTAACTGTGTCTCTCTAACTGTGTTCTTCTAGCTGTGTCTCTCTAACTGTGCTCTTCTAACTGTGTTCTTCTAACTGTGCTCTTCTAACTGTGTTCTTCTAACTGTGCTCTTCTAACTGTGTTCTTCTAACTGTGTTCTTCTAACTGTGTCTCTCTAACTGTGCTCTTCTAACTGTGTTCTTCTAACTGTGTCTCTCTAACTGTGCTCTTCTAACTGTGTTCTTCTAGCTATGTCTCTCTAACTGTGCTCTTCTAACTGTGTTCTTCTAGCTGTGTCTCTCTAACTGTGCTCTTCTAGCTGTGTCTCTCTAACTGTGCTCTTCTAACTGTGTTCTTCTAGTTGTGTTTCTCTAACTGTGTTCTTCTAACTGTGTTCTTCTAACTGTGCTCTTCTAACTGTGCTCTTCTAGCTGTGTTTCTCTAACTGTGTTCTTCTAGCTGTGTCTCTCTAACTGTGCTCTTCTAACTGTGCTCTTCTAACTGTGTTCTTCTAGCTGTGTCTCTCTAACTGTGCTCTTCTAACTGTGTTCTTCTAACTGTGCTCTTCTAACTGTGTTCTTCTAACTGTGCTCTTCTAACTGTGTTCTTCTAACTGTGTTCTTCTAGCTGTGTCTCTCTAACTGTGCTCTTCTAACTGTGCTCTTCTAACTGTGTCTCTCTAACTGTGCTCTTCTAGCTGTGTCTCTCTAACTGTGCTCTTCTAACTGTGTTCTTCTAGTTGTGTTTCTCTAACTGTGTTCTTCTAACTGTGTCTCTCTAACTGTGCTCTTCTAACTGTGTTCTTCTAACTGTGTCTCTCTAACTGTGCTCTTCTAACTGTGTTCTTCTAGCTATGTCTCTCTAACTGTGCTCTTCTAACTGTGTTCTTCTAGCTGTGTCTCTCTAACTGTGCTCTTCTAGCTGTGTCTCTCTAACTGTGCTCTTCTAACTGTGTTCTTCTAGTTGTGTTTCTCTAACTGTGTTCTTCTAACTGTGTCTCTCTAACTGTGCTCTTCTAACTGTGCTCTTCTAGCTGTGTTTCTCTAACTGTGTTCTTCTAACTGTGCTCTTCTAGCTGTGTTTCTCTAACTGTGCTCTTCTAACTGTGATCTTTTAACTTTGATATTTTAACTGTGCTTATCTAACAGTACTCTTCTAACAGTGTTTCTCTAACTGTGCTCTTCCAACTGTGTTCTTCTAGCTGTGTTTCTCTAACTGTGCTCTTCTAGCTGTATTCTTCTTTGTTCTTTTAACTGTGCATAAAGAACAAAGGTAGAAACCTTCGTTCTTCATGCTGTGTTCATATTGTGTTTTCTAACTGTGCTCTTCTTTGTTCTTCGAACTGTTTTCTAGCTTTGTTTTTTTTTAACTGTGCTCTTCTGTGTTCTTCTATCTAAGTTCTTTTTACTGTGTTCTCCTAGTTATCCTTGTCTAACTGTGCTCCCAAACCTGTGTTCTTCTTGCTATGTTCTTCTGGTTCAGTTATTCTAAGTGTGTCCTAACTTTGTTCTTCTAGTTGTCCTATTCTAACTGTTCTCTTATAACTGTGCTCCCAAACCTGTGTTCCTGTGTGTCCTTCTAGCTATGTTCTTCTGGCTCAGTTCTTCTAACTGTGCTCTTATAACTTTGTTCTTCTAGCTGTGTTCTTCTAACTGTTCTCTTCTAACTGTTCTTTTCTAACTGTGCTCTTCTAACTGAGCTCTTCTAACTGTTCTCTTCTAACTGTTCTTTTCTAACTGTTCTCTTCTAACTGTTCTTTTCTAACTGTGCTCTTCTAACTGAGCTCTTCTAACTGTTCTCTTCTAACTGTGCTCTTCTATTTTTTTGTCTTCTAATTGTTCTCTTGTAACTGTGCTCCCAAACCTGTGTTCTTTTATCTGTTTTCTTATAACTGTGTTCTTCTAACTTTGTTCTTCTAACTGTGCTCTTCTAACTGTGCTCTTCTAACTGTTCTCTT
Source organism: Salminus brasiliensis (assembly GCF_030463535.1). Classification (NCBI taxonomy): domain Eukaryota; kingdom Metazoa; phylum Chordata; class Actinopteri; order Characiformes; family Bryconidae; genus Salminus; species Salminus brasiliensis. The sequence continues at coordinate 2,877,559 of NC_132885.1, forward strand.
CTAACTGTTCTCTTCTAACTGTTCTCTTCTAACTGTGCTCTTATAACTTTTTTTCTTCTAGCTGTGTTCTTCTAACTGTTCTTTTCTAACTGTGCTCTTCTAACTGTGTTCTTCTAACTGTGCTCTTCTAACTGTGCTCTTCTAACTGTTCTCTTCTATCTGTTCTCTTCTAACTGTTCTCTTCTAACTGTGCTCCCAAACCTGTGTTCCTCTAGCTGTGTTCTTCTGGCTCAGTTCTTCTAACTGTGCTCTTATAACTTTGTTCTTCTAGCTGTGTTCTTCTAACTGTTCTTTTCTAACTGTGCTCTTCTAACTGTGCTCTTCTAACTGTGCTCTTCTAACTGAGCTCTTCTAACTGTGCTCTTCTATTTTTATGTCTTCTAATTGTTTTCTTCTAACTGTGCTCCCAAACCTGTGTTCTTTTATCTGTTCTCTTATAACTGTGTTCTTCTAACTTTGTTCTTCTAGCTGTGCTCTTCTAACTGTGCTCTTCTAGCTGTTCTCTTATATCTGTTCTCTTCTATCTGTTCTCTTCTAACTGTGCTCTTCTAACTGTTCTCTTCTATCTGTTCTCTTCTAACTGTTCTCTTCTAACTGTGCTCCCAAACCTGTGTTCCTCTAGCTGTGTTCTTCTAATGGTGTTTTTCTAACCATGCTCTTCTGATGGTACTCCTCTTCTTACACATGAATAACTTTACTGACCGGAAGTACATTCTGACCACTGACCACTGATTTTATGTTTACATTTCCTACATTTCTAATTATTATTCTATTAATAACATATACAGAAACACACACTCACTCTCTCTCTCTCTCTCTCTCTCTCTCTCTCTCTCTCTCTCTCTCTCTCTCTCTCACACACACACACACACACACACACACACACACACACACACCTAAACACACTGAAATGAAGACTTCCTGTGTTCAGCAGGCATTTATTTCACTTCCTTCAGCGAGTCCCACCCAAAACAGTGTTACTGCGCCTTTAAGGGGCTTTACTATCAGTTATAGGGTGGTGAGAGTAGTTTTAGCTGCTGTGACCGGCCCTCTGTCTCCAGTCTCGGGGGTCTCTCCGGAGTAAGAGCAGGAGGATGAAGGGAGTTAACGTGTGAAAGGAACGAGGGAAAGCTGAAGGACAGATGATAGATGGAGTAAAGCAGGACATCTCTTGATTATCGAGGTCAGTGTTTTTTTATTGCAGGGCTTAAGACACTTTCTCTGTCTCACTGAGACACACACTTTTTATTAGAATAAGGAACTGCCTTTAGCACGCTACACTGCTGTGCTGGGCATCAGAGGTGGGCTGTACTATGGGTAAACTGGGTTATACACTGGATTATACACTGGATTATACACTGAGTTATACACTGGGTTATACACTGGATTATGGAAGAGTGTATTTCAGAGCTACTAATACACTTACTGTGAGATCATCTACTGATCACAGCTGATTTCCTGTAACTTGTTTGTGTGTGTGTGTGTGTTGGTTTATGATGGTTGCATTATTATTATATTATATTGCAGCTCGTACACTTTATACAATGTAGATATATATATGGTTGGTGTGGCGCAACAGATAACACCACTACCTGCCACTGAGCTACCACGTCATGTGGGAGACTGGGGTTCGATTCCTGGTCTGGGTAACTGCGTTACACCAGTAAGAGTCCTTGGGAAAGACTCCTAACACTACACTGGCCCACCTCTGTAATACGAGTAACCTTGTAAGTCGCTCTGGACAAGAGTGTCTGCTAAATGCCATAAATGTAAATGTAAATGTATATAATATCTGGCCCATAAGTATTTGGACAGTGACACAGGGTTTTATAATTTTGCCTCTGTTTTACCTGTAATTTACGAGGGGTAAAGCAATTACATTAGCCGTCTAGGAATTACAGCCATTTGTACACACTCTCGCTGTTTCAAAAACTCAAAAATAATGAAATAATGAACTGAGAAGCAGGTCCACGGTCAGGTGTGGTCTGTTCCCTCATGTTTCACCACAGATTAAGGAGATAAAAGGTCTGGAGTTCATGTCAAGTGTTGATCTTGCATTTGGTGCCAGTTCATGAGACCTTTCATTAACACTTTACTTGGATGGTCCTTTATAGATGCCTCGTAGACACCTGACATTCAACTAACTATGGAATCTAACCCTAAATCCTAACCCTAATTTTACTCAGAATCAACCCTAAACCCTAATTTAACCTTAACTATCAATCAACCCTAAAGCCTAACTCTAACCTTAACCCTGAATTAACCCTAAAGCCTAACTTAACCTTAACCCTGAATCAACCCTAAACCCTAAATTAACCTTACCTCTGAATCAACCCTAAACCTTAATATAACCTTAACCCTGAATCAACCCTAAACCCTAAATTAACCTTACCTCTGAATCAACCCTAAACCTTAATATAACCTTAACCCTGAATCAACCCTAAACCTTAATATAACCTTAACCCTGAATCAACCCTAAACCCTAATATAACCTTAATCCTGAATCAACCCTAAACCTTAATTTAACCTTAACCCTGAATCAACCCTAAACCCTAACTGAACCTTAACTCTGAATTAACCCTAAAGCCTAACTTAACCTTAACCCTGAATCAACCCTAAACCTTAATATAACCTTAACCCTGAATCAACCCTAAACCCTAACTGAACCTTAACTCTGAATTAACCCTAAACCCTAACTTAACCTTAACCCTGAATCAACCCTAAAGCCTAATTTAACCTTAACCCTAAATCAACCCTAAAGCCTAACTTAACCTTAACCCTGAATCAACCCTAAACCCTAAATTAACCTTAACTCTGAATCAACCCTAAACCTTAATTTAACCTTAACCCTGAATTAACCCTAAACCTTAATATAACCTTAACCCTGAATTAACCCTAAACCTTAATTTAACCTTAACCCTGAATCAACCCTAAACCTTAATTTAACCTTAACCCTGAATCAACCCTAAACCCTAACTGAACCTTAACTCTGAATTAACCCTAAACCCTAACTGAACCTTAACTCTGAATTAACCCTAAACCCTAACTTAACCTTAACTCTGAATCAACCCTAAACCCTAACTTAACCTTAACCCTGAATTAACCCTAAAGCCTAACTTAACCTTAACCCTGAATCAACCCTAAACCTTAATATAACCTTAACCCTGAATCAACCCTAAACCCTAACTGAACCTTAACTCTGAATTAACCCTAAACCCTAACTGAACCTTAACTCTGAATCAACCCTAAACCCTAACTGAACCTTAACTCTGAATTAACCCTAAACCCTAACTTAACCTTAACTCTGAATCAACCCTAAACCCTAACTTAACCTTAACCCTGAATTAACCCTAAAGCCTAACTTAACCTTAACCCTGAATCAACTCTAAACCTTAATTTAACCTTAACTATGAATTAACCCTAAACCTTAATTTAACCTTAACCCTGAATCAACCCTAAACCTTAATTTAACCTTAACCCTGAATCAACCCTAAACCTTAATTTAACCTTAACCCTGAATCAACCCTAAACCCTAACCTTAACCCAAACTTAACCTTAACCCTGAATCAACCCTAACAATCGTGTAGTTAGACCTTGAGTATGGAGAAGGAAAGGACGGATTACTGATCCAAAGCATCTGTCAAACATGGTGGAGGCACTGTTATGGCATGGGCCTGAATGGCTGCTAATGGAACTGGGTCACTGGTGTTTATTGATGATGTGACTGCTGATAGAAGTGGCAGGATCAATTTTGAAGAGTACAGAGCTTTATACTGCATATTTAAGTTGGTAAACCCTGTTTTTAAACAACAGCCATTAACAGGACAAATGACCGCAATGTATTTAGTGAAACACATGAAAGGTGAATACTGGGGCTCCAGGTGCTGTATACCAGAGACCGTATCCTACTCATGACTGCAACTTCCGTCTGAGCCGTGAGTTTCACAGCAAATTAATCACTTCAGTCATCTAAACCCAGGACAGCACGGTTCAAGCGCAAACACAGGCACGGTGATTAATCCTCCGGAGGTGGCAGCGGACAATGAGCTTGTTCATTGAGTAATAACAGTCCAGTGTTGGATGTCGAGTTAAGTGGACAGCTCTTTTGAGTAAGTAGATATAGGAGTGTGTCTGGGTATTACACACATTGATGTATCTGAGCAACAACTAAGGGTCCCTTTATCAACAACTCAGCAGATAGGGATCTTCAAACGGAACTCAGCTCTCTCCAGTCAGACGCTATTTGCACCACTTCTGCTTTTGCATACAGCAATACTGATCATACGCTATATATGATATACCCTAATAATAATGAAACCTGCAAACACAAATGGTTTAAGAATTTCACAGTGGGGACTCTGAGTGGCTCAGCGGTCTAATGGTCTGGAGGCCATGAATTCAAAGCCAGAGCCATGCTGCTTTGCCATCAGCAGCCGGAGTCTGAGAGAGCACAATTGGCCATGCTCTCTCCAGGTGGGTAGATGGCGCTCTTTCTTCCCTCATTACTCTTAAGCAATGTTGGCCAGCACAGGCGTCTGTTAGCTGGTGCGGTGGAGCTGGGGACCTGGCACTTTCCTCCAAGTGTGCCTGGCAATCGGAGGCAGTTGGAAAAGAGGAGGTGGCTGGATTCACATGCATCGAAGTCCTTACCCTGCTTGGAAGCATTGCTAGTGCAAGAGGGAGTTATGGACAGGTGGGTTAATTGGCAGCTGCAAATTGAGAATTTATTTTAAATTATATATATGTGTGTGTGTGTGTGTGTGTTTGTGTGTGTGCCCAATTTAGTAATTTCCAGCTCCCCACAACTAGCTAGGACTCCCTCTAGCACATAATGCTCCCAGGTTAAGGCAGGTTGTACTCGCTGGGATTTCAAGGCATTGATGTTTGTGGCATCACTAAGTGTGGCAAAAGTATTGGGACACCTGCTCATTTACTGTTTCTTATGAAATGAAGGATATTAAAAGAGCTGATCCTGCTTATGTTGGAGTAACTGTCTCTACTGTCCAGAGAAGAAGTGAATTACTGTTCAGCAACATGAGCATTAGTGGGGTCAGGATGTTTGCTACTCACCAACCCACCTCATCCTCAACTCCCAAAAGAGGCACCATCATTCCAGAGGACACAGCTGGGGGGCTTCATACCCCTCTACTAGCCCACGCCTGGCATTATTAAGCAGCATGGAGCCAATAGGTTTATGATGTTTATCTGCTCCAGAGAGTCCTATTCTATTGGCAGTACTTCTTCTCTACAGGGACTAGACAAGCTGTGTCAGCAATAGGTGCAACTTACAGAAGCCGAATGCATTCGTCAGAAGGGCTGTCCACAAACATTTGGACGCATCATGTATGCATAGCAATGGAACTGGGTCACTGGTGTTTAATGGTAATGTATCTGCACAGCTGTCACTAAACCCTCTCTCATCTTTCCTAGAGTGAATGGCGTGAGAGTGAGGTGCAAAATGGACTTCACAGATCCATCGGAGCAGGAGAGGCTGATCTTCATCATCACGCTGCCCCTGTCCACCACCATCATCCTGGCCAACCTCCTGATCATCGTGGGCATCGCCTGCAACCGGCAGCTTCATAACACCCCCAACTACTTCTTCTTGAGCCTCCTGGTGGCAGATGTTTGCACAGGCTTCGCCTTGCCGTTCATCCCTCGGATGGGCCTTAACCGAACGCTGAACTTTCAGTCTTGCCTGCTCATGCACATCTTCCCCAACTTCCTCTTTCTGTCTTTCCTCTTCAATCTAGTCATGGTGCACTACGAGCGCTACCTCTGCATCGTCAGTCCGCTGCACTACAGTCAGTTTTGGGTGCACCGATGCTTCCCGGCCGCCTTGCTTGCTGTTTGGATGCCTCCACTGCTCTACGCTTCCCTTCCCGCCTTCGGATGGAACAACTGGAGCAGCGAGAGCTTCCAGAGCTCATCTTCGGACCCCAACACCACCAACAGCAACAGCACAGCCAGTGGAGATGGAGGTAGCAACATTTCCTCAGGTGCCTATCAGAATGACGAACGCTGCTCCTACAAACAGGTATTCACAAGAGCCTTCATCTACCTGGAGGTGTATGGACTGCTAGTTCCAGCCATCATGTGCATCATAGGAATGACCGGACGTGTGCTTTGGATCACGAGGAAGCAGGTCCAGGACATCTGCAAGCTTCACCGTGCCGTAGAGCGGGAAGAAGCTTCGGACCACGGGCAGCAGCTCAACCTTCGTTACGCCAAATGCATAGCTGCCGTCTCCCTCACTTTTCTTGTCTGCTGGGTGCCCTACATCGTCTACCTGCATGTGTCAGTGGCAATTTTTTGGGGCACCAGTTACAGTAGGTCAACCCTGAACATCATCCTGTCCTGCACGGGGATCGGCAGCATGGCTATTATCCCAGTTATATTGGGCCTGGCCAACCGGCAATATACGGAACCAATTAGGACGCTGCTAGCGAAGCTGAGGGATCGCTGGACTGGTGTACGAACCTTCGAAGATGCTACTGTGTGAAAGTCAGGGGGTATCTCACAAAAGAGGCCTTCTTAGTTTAAGCGAAAAGTCAAGCCTGTCCCACAGAGGGTATATTATATATATTGGGTCGGACTGAGTGGTGACTCATTCTGCAGCTCGGCTGCAGCATTTATTAGGGAAAACGACCAAACCGGGACTGACACAAGCGACTATCTGCTCGAGTTAAAGGCAGCTGGACTCGACAGCGATCCATCCACATGACCAAACAACCAACGGTCTATGGACAGCGATGTGTAGCCAGGAAGGTCTAACAGCTAACTGAGGCTCAAATCACACCTGTTTAGAGGATAAAACCTCGTATCTGAGAGCACAGAGCCGAGTGAACGGTCTTAGTAGTGTTTTCAGCCTCATTCAGTAGACTGGCTCATCCAGGTTTGCTTGCTTTCCCTTTTACTTGAACTCAGCATGTCACTAAACTCACAACTACAGTGGGCTTGTTTTTTCCCCACCTGTTTTCAGAGCTTTATCACCACTCAGTGAGCTCCCAGACCTTTCAGTAGCTGGATTCCAGTGATTTCTGTGAACTGCAGCAGTTCATTAGCTTTTCTACTCTTTAGCAGTCTGTAGAAGGAGAGCTCTGGACTCCTGCTGGATCTGTTCGTACAGTCAGTCGCACAGCAGCTCTTTCCCATTTTTGTGTTTTAGCAGTAAATAAAATGGCTATAATTGAGCTGTAGTCATGAAGATTCCTGGTTCTAGTCATTACCACTGTGCAGAAATCTGAGTCTTCTGCAAGTTTCTTTAGAATTAAGCATTTCTCATCAAACCCCCACTCTGAATGACCATGTTTAGTGGCAGAAATACAGGAAAACTAATACTAATAAAGTAATTTCAGCTTACTGGAAAATCCTGCTTTGTGAAATATCCCCCAGGTTCATATTTCTAATAATAATTCTTTAAAATGAAATTGCTGATCCAGGATCAAGGACCCACTTTCACCCACATTGCCTGTTTAGAGTTGGGGAACACCTTGCCATCTTATTATGTAAGGTTTAATATTCATTAATAAGAAAGCGGCTGTGCTCCAATGGTTTGGGTCTATTGATCTTCAACACTCATTCGTTTCATCTTCATCAAAGTGTTTTCCTCACTAAGGCTATAAGAATACCTAAGAATTGATGGGTCGAATCCTAGGTCATACTGCTTGCCATCAGCAGCCGGAGTCAGAGAGAGCACAATTGGCCACAATCGGTGGGCTGATGGCACGTCCTCCTAACATCCCTCCTAGTGTGATGTGGGTCAGCACAGGCGATAGCTGTTAGCTGGTGTATCGGAGCTGGGGAGCCATGTTTACCTCTGAAGGCCCGGCTTCAGGTGGTGGCTGACTGTACATGTATTGGAGGAGACCCTACAAAGTGTTGGGGGCATTGCTAATGGTAGGGGGATTACTGGGGAAACTGGTCCTGGTCTAATTTTGGGTAGACAAATGGGGTTAAATTAGAAATAGATTAATAAGGAAGTGACCTCCTCGGTAGCTTCGACCTAAATGATGATCTGACAGTTTTCTTCTCCAATCTATTGTTCAAAACACTGTTGGTTGAAACACCTGAAAGGTTTGAGTGCTGCTAAGTTCTGATGTGTGCTTTCACTGATGTGTGGAAGAAAGGCAGACTGCAGGGCTAGGTGATGGATTTTATACACCTATAGTGGCAATGGGACTTAATCAAACACCAGAATTCAAAGCTTAAGAGGTGTGTCCCAATACTTTTGTCCATATAGTGTAGTAATGTGCCTTTGTCATATACACTTGTACAGAAATTCTTCTCTTCACAAATCCCAGCTTGGAAAGCCTGGGTCAGAGCATAGGGGTCAGCCAGAGGGTTTAGGGCCTTGCTCAAGGACTCAGCAGTGGCAGCTCAGTGGACCCAGAAATCAAACCCACTGAGCCAGTGAGCTGATGGCACTTTTCTGAACTATATTGGGCCTTTGTTTATTGGCTTTTTACTGTACATATAAAATAGCCATTACAAAGTCATGGGATCCAGAGCACACCTTCATCACGGTCATTTCCATTTCTTTATTCAGCTGTTTTTGGACTGAAATGTACTTGAATGAATGTCTACTGTGTGATGTAACAGTCCCTGACCCAGTGCAGCATTCTCATTCACATTCTCCTATGTCTGCTAGCGTTATCTTCTGACCAGGCCTGTCCACACTAATGTCCTAATACTAATAAATGTGTCCTCCGCATTTGACCCATCTGTGGTAGTGAATACGGGGGCTGGAGTTGGCTACCCTCTGCTCTGGGTGGGGATGTATGTATTGAGCAAGGTCCATTTACCCTCTCTCTGCTCCACGGGGGCTGGAGTTGGCTACCCCCCTCTCATACATCCCCACCCAGAGCAGAGGGTAGCCAACTCCAGCCCCCGTGGAGCAGAGAGAGGGTAAATGGCCTTGCTCAAGGGTCCAACAGTGCAGCGGCAGCTTGCCGAGCCTGGGTATTGAACCCACAACCCTGTGATCAATAGCCTGGACCTCTAACCGCTGAACCACCACTGTTATGACACCTTTTTAATGTGTGTGAAAAGGTTGTAGAAAAGTAATTTAAAGGTGTAGTCGACGATAATAAATGGACAAAAGTATTGGGACAACTGCTCAATTATTGCTGAGTGGGGAAATCTCCAAACTGTGATGGACATGCATTTTAAGGACGTGGTCATGCTCTTAAAATCAGAACAATCTAGTACTATAATACTTCGCTTTTATTGGCATGCACCATATGGACAAAAGTATTGGGACACCTGCTTATTCATTGTTTCTTCTGAAATCAAGGCTATTAAAAGAGTTTCTCCTGCTTTTGTTGGAGTCACTGTCTCCAGAGAAGAAGAAGGCATTCTACTAGATTTTGGAGGAGCATTGCTGTGAGGATTTGATAGCATTTAGCAACAAGAGCACCCCACCTCATCCCATCAACTCTCCAACTCATGCCAAAAGCGTTGGATGAAGCATCTACATCCATCCTTCCAGAGAACACAGTTCTTCCACTGCTCCACAGCCCAATATCAAAGGATTCCAGAGAGTCCTGTTCTATTGGCTATGCCTCTCTACAGGGACTAGATGAGCTGATCTTCATGTGTCTGAAATGATTCATTAGATGATTTGTCCACAAACTTTTGGACACATAGTGTACATACTTCTCTGCATATCTCGGCTTGGAAAGTTGGAGTCAGAGTGCTGGGTTAGGCCACATTACAGCACCCTTGGAGCAGAGAGGGGTCAGGACCTTGCTCAAGGGCCCAATAGTGGAAGCTTAGTGGACCTGGGTACCAAACCAATAATGCTGTGGGTAATTATCTGTTCTCTGACCATTACGCCACTGGGTTTTAGGTTTTAGACACAGTTTTAATATCATTCAAGTCTAGTTGGACATGAATAAATGGCTAAATTGAATATTGAGTGTGGTGAGTTCACTGTGTCCTGGCTTATGCTTTCTCCACAGAGGAGGAAACGCTCTGATAGCTCATTCATAACACTTGTTCCTCGCCTTGCAGCGGAATGGCATCCAGATGGATCGAACTTGCCTTGGCTTGCTGTCTTTTTTTCCTTCCCTGTTTCCAGAAAAAGCCCTGCTCACTTGGGTCCAGTAAATCGCAGCACATCTATTAGGCCTAGTTATGTGTCCCCTGCACTCTGCACTGTGTTTACAAACACAGCTGGGTTTTTTCCCTTTAAGAGCCAATAAAATCCACCAAATGCAAAGGAAGCATTATCAGAGGGCATGTTAGCACTCTGATCTCAAGCACCCAGCCACAGGAAGTCTATAGGCGTAGCATGTTGGAGAACATGTGTTGGGCCAGAAATAGACCCTGAGGTCATGAAGATACTTTCTATCTTTCCATGGTAAACCAAAAGCAACTCGAGGGAGTTTTTGTTCATGAAAATAGAACAGGAAGCAAGACGTAAACAGTTGGTTTGGTTATCTATGGAGCCAAGAACCCAAACCAGTCACCACAGACAGACATTCATTCATTGGCCAGAAAATGGGAAATATGAAAGTGGCCATGATGATACAGTGGCCAGTTTATCCAAGGTGACGTCCATGTAATTTATGTTATACAGGTAGGAGAACGAAGAGTTAGGAGTCTTGAAGACTTGCCCATGGACTCTTATTGGTGTAGAGTGATATGGTTGGTGTGACGCAACAGATAACACCACTACCTGCCAGTGAGCTACCACACTATGTGGGAGACTGGGGTTCGATTCCCAATCTGGGCGACTGCGGGTACTGCGCTACACCAATAAGAGTCCTTGGGCAAGACTCCTAACACTACATTGGCCCACCTCTGTAATATGAGTAACCTTGTAAATCGCTCGGGATAAGAGCGTCAACTAAATGCTGTAAATGTAATGTAATATACTTGCCCAGTTGAGGAATTGAACCCTAGTCTTCCATGGGGATTGTGATGTTGCAACCTCAGCAATAGAGAATACTTTACATAAACATAGTATCAATCAAGTATCAATAAAATTTGATTTATTATTATTAAATATGTTTCTTCTGTAATTCTGGAGAATACCTCAATCAATCGATACAGTTCAGGCATAGGCTTCACCGAATTAACATCAATCCCCAAAGTGAAAATTAGCATTTAACATCCAGTATCACCGATTATCTGAACTCCAGAATGTCAAACTTGATTTATCTTGGCAATAATGAGAGTTCAGAACATTAAAAGTGACAAACCATGAACCTGAACCACTGCTGTTCCTCCTTCCGAAGAAAATCCAGCACAGCCAAAACAGAGCTGTAAAACAAGCCAATTCCAAAACCCCAAAACTGTTACATCACAGTCTTGACTCATTATATTTATGTAATGTCTCCCTCTGCTGGCCTCAGTGGGGAGCTCAGGCACAGGTCATGGGCTCCAATGTGCGAGAGCTAAGCTCAGCCCTTCACCTGAGGATCATCTCCTGCTCCCAGGTGGGAACACTAATGACTAGGCGGGGCTAAGGCGGAGACAAGCATTTACATAAACCCAGCCTACTAGAGGAAGCTTTTTCGAGGCAGTGGCTACTTCAGGAGGATATGGAAGCAAGGCCTATAAAGCCTGAAAGCTCTAAAAACTCTAGCTGATTGGGTGAAGCACCGCTCAGAGAAGGGACGAATGGAGGAAGAAGGGGCAGTGGTGGGTTTCTATGCAATGGTTGGAGGAGAGCTGGTAAAGTGAAAATGTGCTAGCCAGGTGATAGGCTAAAAGCTAACACTACAAGATCCTACTACAATCTCTTCAGCTAGCTAAATGCCCACCATACCAACTGGACACTGATGAAAACCCAGAGAGGACAGCAAGACTATCCGGTAAGTCTGGGGAATAATTACAGAAAATAATTACAATTCTTGTTAGGGGTCTAAATACAATGCTAGGCTAGGCTAGGCTTATTGTGGCAAGTCATTGTGGTGACATAAACCAGCCAATAAAAGCAGAGCTTAAGGTTTTCTTTGTTTGTTTTTTTTTGGACAAGCCCTCCCATAAAAGGACAATCAGCCTGCTTGATTCTGAGGTCAAATAACAGGGTGGTAAATAGGCTTGTAAAATCGCATCTGAGCATTTTTCACCCCGAGTAGTGTCATATTTACTATTTATTGATCAGTCAACGATGTAAACACTCAGTAAGTTTTATGCCACCCTTCACTAGAAGAATGACTCAACAGACACAACACAGACTAGTGGATCTACACTATATGGACAAAAGTATTTGGACACACCTCATAATCTTTGAATTCAGGTGTGTCATTCAGTCCCATTGCCACTATAGGTGTATAAAATCCAGCCCCTAGCCCTGCAGTCTGCCTTTCCCTTTCTTCCACACATCAGTGAAAGAACGGGAGGTTCTGAAGAGCTCACTGAGCTCCAGCGTGGTTCTGTATGTAATAGGAGACACCGCTGCACCAACAACTACAAGTCAGCTGGTGAAATCTCCTCCCTCCTAGATCTTCCTCCATCAGCTGTGAGTGGTGTTATTATTGAACAGTGGAAGAGTTTAGGAGGAACAGCTCACAGAGAGCAGCTCAGTGTCCACCGAGTGTCTGTCAGACCACGTAAAGTTACAGAGCGGGGTCAGGGCCGAGTGCTGAGCTCAGAGCAGAGTGCAGAAAAGCCTCCAACTGACTCAGTAACTGGTAGAGCTCCAGACCTGCTGCTGCTGGTAGAGCTTAGAGTAAAGGGGGACCGGGTCCATATTAATAATGCCTATGGGTTTAGAACAGGGATGTCTTTAAAGAAAGCTCATGTGTGTCCCAATACTTTTGTCCATATAGAGATTTTGCTTAACCCGTAAGAGTGAATAAATATCCTGGCTGAATGGGAACACATTTTTTTTTCAGTATATGAGCATCTGCTCCCTGTCGGCTTCCCATAATCACCACAGCAGCCTTTTCCCAGAAACCCTGTCCCACCAGTGACGCATCTACATACTGTCCTCATACTTTCCTCAGGATGGGAGACTTCTGGAGACTTCAGTGTCTGACTACAGAGACAGATTGTGTGCGATTGAGACCAAGAAAAAAGAGCTGATAAATAAACACTGCATTGAGACAAATGATGGTGCCTTAATGGTTTGCTTTATGTGTTAATACAAGACACTGCAATAGCATCACTATCAGCGTCCATTAGTCATTAACTATCCAAACAACGTGCTCTATTTTTGAACTCCTTTGAAGGCTCTCAGATTTTGAGTCTTTAACATCCAGACCAGAGTGGTTTCCCACCCTGGGCCTGGGTAACCTCCTATCCTGCTCATTTCAGTGCTTTCCTGCTCTATCACACCAAACTCAAAGGTGTTAAAAGTCTTTTATTCATTCATTCATTCATTCGTATTAAAAAGAGTTGATCCTGCTTGTGTTGGAGTAACTGTCTCTACTGTCCAGGGAAGAAGACTTTCTACTAGAGTTTGGAGGAGCATTGACCTTTATACCCCTCTACTAGCCCACACCTGGCATTAGGCAGCATGGTGCCAATAGGGTCATCTGGTACATCTACTTCTGGTACTTCTCTACAGGGACTTGACAAGCTGTGTGCTTGCCTAGTGCAACTTAAAGTAGCTGAATGCATTCATTAGAAGGGGTGTCCACAAACTTTTGGACATATAGTGTATATTTCTCTCTCTCTCTCTCTCTCTCTCTCTCTCTCTCTCTCTCTCATTATACATTCCATTTGCTCATTTTGATTGAATACAGGCTCCATCTGGGCTTTTCGTGGCATTTAAGCAAACAGAGAGGGATGGGATTAGGTCTGATAAGGGGAGTCTTGGTGGGAACACCCATCAGCAGACTAAACTAATGATATTCTGCTGGGTTCTGTGCTCTGGGCTGTCACAGAGAATGCATGAGTCATTTAATATACCGCTAATCTCCCACACACACACACACACACACACACACACACACACACACACACACACACACATACATAGATCCTTTGTATCTCATCCTCCTACATTCTTTTCCTGTCTCCTCGTCACCTGAAGCAAAACTGTTCCACCAGACTGTTCAGAATCACACGCTTCTCCTTCAAACGAAGAGCTCAGGGAAGAGTTATCCAGTGTTCCCTCCTCAGAGCCAGGATGTAAAACAATCAGAGTACATCCCAAGGTGTAAATCAGAACCTCGCTGCCAGTCTCAGAGCTTCACCCCACTGTAAAAACTCAGGAAAGACGCGGGAGTCATTAAGAAGACAGGCGGCGCCAAACATCTTCAGTCACCTGCTTCCTGCTTCATTCTCTGCAGGTGTCACTCGGCCTGCGCCTCTCTCTCCTCGTCCTCCTGGAATGCTGAAGAAGACTCCATCTGGCCCATCATCGTCTTCACTCCTGAAACAGAGAGTGTGATTGTGGACAGCAGGGAGGTTTTATACGCATCCTTTCAGCCATAACATTAAAACCAGCAGCCTAATCTTGTGCAGGCCCCCCTCACGCCACCGAAACAGCTCTGACCCATCGAGGCATGGACTCGCTTGGGTGGTGGATAAAGGCCCGGGCGCTTCAGCGTATTGCACAATACCTCTCTCCCTATGAAATGATGAAGCATCTGGTGCTGAGGTGGTGGTATGGGGGGGCCCCAAATTAAAATCTGCGGTGTCTGGTGGAGAATGACGGTGTCTGGTGGAGAATGACGGTGTCTGGTGGAATATGACGGTGTCTGGTGGAATATGACGGTGTCTGGTGGAATATGACGGTGTCTGGTGGAGAATCATGATGTCTGTTGGAGAATGACGGTGTTTAGTAGAGAATGACGGTGTCTGGTGGAGAGTGATGGTGTCTGGTGGAGAATGGTAGTGTTTGGTGGAGAACGATGGTGCATGGTGGAGCATGATGGTGTTTGGTGGAGAATGATGGTGTTTGGTGATGTCTGGTTTAGAATGGTAGTGTCTGGTGGAGAGTGACGGTGTCTGGTGGAGAGTGACGGCGTCTGGTTTAGAATGGTAGTGTCTGGTGGAGAGTGACGGTGTCTGGTGGAGAGTGACGGCGTCTGGTGGAGAATGGTGGTGTCTGGTGGAGAATTTCTCTGAGAGCTGACTTTGCCATCCTTGGTCATGCTGGGCACAGTAGAGGTGTTTGGTTCAGGGCTCAGGGAGTGGGACTGCCCAATCGTCTGGTTTTGTAGGAGGATGTCTGCACAAACAAAGTGTGTGTGTGTGTGTGTGTGTGTGTGTGTGTGTGTGTGTGTGTGTGTGTGTGTGTGAGAGAGAGAGAGAGAAAGAGTGTGTGTGTGTGTGTGTGTGTGTGTGTGTGTGAGAGAGAGAGAGAGAGAGAGAGAAAGAGTGTGTGTGTGTGTTTATACGTCTGGTGGGAGATGAAGCAAGTTTATTTTAGCAGCTTTCCATCAGAGAGGAGTCCTCCATGCTTACAGTCCTACTTTAAACACTGGAAGGACAAGAGAGCCAGAGACACAAATACTGCACTGAGGACAGCGAGTCCAGGAACACGTCTTCATTAATGAAGGAGAGAGATGGACGAAGTGACCAGAAAGACTGAGATGGACAAATGGAAAAATGCTCTCCTAGATGAACAGGGCTGGATTTCCCAAAAGCATCATTGTACAAAGATGATTCTTAGATGGTCGGGCAAGCATCACCCTGTACACTCTCTCTCCCAACAGGGCCCTGATTGGTTGACGATCAGCATAATTACCATTTATTACCAATTTTTTTGTTTCCCTTTATTAGGAAATTATTAGTTTCACAAACGTCGGACCAGGCCTTCAGTTTATGATGATCTGGGAGAAGGCTGGAGGAGAACAGGGAGAACTCTGAGAACCTTGGGCTGGCGTTCAGGTGGCTTCTGCTTTGCAGTAGGACGGCAGTCCTAGTCCCCCCTCAGATATGTGGAGGCAGGAATGATAGATGATGATGCCGGGTCAAAAAGGGAGGTGACTGGGTGGTGGAGGGTTGCAAAGACTTGACGTAGACATGTGAACAAGGTAGAGATGGAATTTCTAGGATGTTAGATTTGGGAGGAAGGGCTTCAAGCATGTTGCTCCTCCCAAAATGTAGATATAATATACACATGTCAGATCATTTTCCTGACAAATATGAGATCCTTGAGGAACTTTTGGCGGTTCTTCCATTTGAAACAGTGGAGGAACCTCTTAAGGTGCTTTGAGGAACCTTCAAGAAAAGGTTTTTAGAAGAAAAAAGTTCCTCAAAGGTTCCTCAAACAGGTTCCTTCACAGTTCTTTAAATAGAAGAATGTCCCTTAAGGATCTGGTACTTTTAACCGTGTAGAACTCTCACGCTGGTTCATCCTCAGTTGTAAAGTCTGGTTTGTCATGGTTGCCTGTGAGAAATGTGTGGATTTGAGGAGTTGTGGACTGAACAAAGGAAAGCAGGTCCGTGGGTGATGCTGTAGATGACTTTAGATGATGTAGGCGGCAGGGATTAGGAGCCAGTTGGAAACGAGCAGAATGGAGAGATTCAACTCTCGGATTTAATGCCGGGCAGGACGAGCAGTGGCCCAACTAATGAGGGCTGAGGATCCGCTTCACCCTGATGACATCCACCATACATATGGGGGCGCTAACGCACCAGACAATTCTGGGAGAGCAGAGCCATTTCTCAGACCAGCTTTGGAGAGCAATCTTTGAAAAGCTGTGTGTCCTGGTTGGACCATTTGTGAAGTCAGTCGTTTCTCCGGTCACCGGCCACCTCCAAGAAAATCCTATGACTCATACATCATCATTTATTAATAAAACTCAGTAATTTTCAAACTTTCTTACCTTCGCCTACTGCAAATTTTTTTTTTTTTACAATATTTTATTTATTTATTTATTTATTTATTTATAAACATATATACCCAAGGTAAATTTTTAATTTAATATTTATTTATTTATTTCTTAATTTCTTCATTTATTTATTTCTTCATTTATTTATTTATTTATTTATAAACATATATGCCCAAGGTAATTTTTTATTTAATATTTATTTATTTATTTATTTATTTATAAACATATATGCCCAAGGTAATTGTTTTAATTTAATATGTATTTATTTATTTATTTATTTATTTATTTTTGGCATTGGGTTGTGGGTTTGATACTTGGGTCTGCTGAACTGCCACTGGCTCCTTCCTTTTCTTTTTTTATATAAATTTGTTTATACATTCTTTTTTCAGTTTTTTGGCATTGCCAATTAACCCACCACTCTGTAGCTCCACCTAGCACTTAGCTAGGCTCCTGAAGGCCTCCTCTGATACATGTGAAGCCAGCCTCTGCCTTTTTTTTCTTTTAAACCGTCGCTAATTCTGCGCCACTGGGCAGCCGAAACGCTCAGACGCCAGCTAACATCGCTTTAGAGTGATGAGGGGAGTGAGAGCGCCGTCTACCCACCCGGAGAGTGCACGACCAATTGTGCTCTCTCAGGCTCCGGCTGCTGATGGCAAAATGGCATGGCTCGTGATTTGACCTTGTGACCCCCAGGGCATAGTGATAGATGAAGGCACCTCCAGTCCAGTGTGACAGTCCAGGATCGGTGGATATCTCCCTACATCTGGGCACACCAACTTTATTTGGACTGGGAACACAAAAGGAGAAGATCAGGAGAAGACAAACTTCGGAAGCTCACACTTTTCGTTTGGCTTATTTTGGACAGCTAAGATGCTCTTTGCCACTTGAGCACTGGGCAGTTAGGGATGGACAGGCATCCACTTGTTATTGTTCTGAGGCTCTGCAGCTCCTGCTCTTTGCTATGCCTCATCCTTCACGTTCTGCTCCTCCAGCCTGTGGTTCTGTTCACACTGCTGTATCAGCCATCTGCACAGAGCAGCGCAGTGAGGAACAGGTGCAGCGGCAGTAGAGATCATATCGAGGCAGCTCAGTAACTGCATTTCCCCGAAGGCCACTGGCAGCAGGACCTTTTTGATACGTCAGCAGTGCCGGATGTATCTCGCTTTCTTCTAGTTCCAACTCTCCACGGTCCACACACACTGTCCTCAGGCTGGATCGTCACGGGTCAAAGGTGATGTTCCTCTCCAGCTTCGTCTGTCTTACGTCAGAACATCCTAATCTCCTAGAGACTCCCTGTTCTCCCTGCTCCTCTGTAACTCACCAGAGCCCGGTTTCCTAGAAGCTCTCTTAGTGTAAAGATTAAAGAGCTTTTAGGGAACCCGACAGCTGATCATACGCTATATGGACAAAAGTATTGGGACACCTGCTCATTCTGCTGACTGTCTCTTCAAAAATCAAAGACATTAAAGAGAGTTGATCCTGCTTTTGTTGGAGTAACTGTATATGGGGAAGAGGAAGGAGTAGCATTGCTGTGAGGAATTGATTGCATTCAGCGACAAGAGCGTAAGTGAGGTCAGGATGTTGGATGATGATGATGATGATGATCACCACCCCACCTTATCACCTTCCTAAAGTACTGGATGGAGCTCCATCATCCATCATTCCAGAGAACACAGTTCTTCAATGCTGGGGGGCTTTATACCCCTCTACTAGCCCATGCCTGGCATTATTAAGCAGCATGGAGCCAATAGGTTCATGATGTTGATCTTCTCCAGAGAGTCCTATTCTTTTGGCAGTACTTCTTCTCTACAGGGACTAGACAAGCTGTGTGTGTGTGCCAGAATTGGATACACCTGGATGACTGGAAATTGCATTAAGCTCTCATTCAGCAGTGCTTTTGCCCAAAGCAACACGGCCTGGCCGCTACAGAGAGTGTTCATTGGTTGGCTGCAGTAACAGGACGTTATCTCAGAGCTCATGGCTTGTTGTGGAGTGGTTCAGGATCCAGCATCGATAAACGGTTATTAAAGCCTGAATGAACCTCCATACTGGAAAGCTTTGTAAATGATGGGTTCCACATAGTACAAAAGGTTCTTTAATAAAGATAATGAATCTCTATGGAGCCATCACAACTCAGAAAGCCATCTGAATGCTAAAAGGGTTCTTCAGAATAGTCAGGCTCTCCACTGCTTTTTGCAGTGCTACAGAACATTTACATTTACATTTAAGGCATTTAGCAGACGCTCTTC
The DNA here is from genome assembly GCF_030463535.1 of Salminus brasiliensis. Classification (NCBI taxonomy): domain Eukaryota; kingdom Metazoa; phylum Chordata; class Actinopteri; order Characiformes; family Bryconidae; genus Salminus; species Salminus brasiliensis. The sequence goes on from NC_132885.1 coordinate 2,896,550, forward strand.
TCCAGAGCGACTTACAAAAGTGCTTCACTATTTACCCAAGAAAGAAACCTCAGCTAGTTTCAATAGACTAAAATTCAATGCTCCTCTGATCTTAGACTCTACTAAACACAAGTCAATATGGAGACCATGATACTCTTCTCTTCGCCTGAGTACTCTCAGAAGAGGAGGGTCTTCAGTCTGGGTTTGAGGACAGCGAGTGTTGGACTCTGCTGTTCGGACACCCAGGGGAAGTTCGTTCCACCACTTCGGTGCAGGACAGTAAAAAGTCTGGACGCTCGTCTTCCTGGATCTTAAAGGATGGCGGGTCGAGCCGAGCCGTACTTGAAGCTGGAAGGGCTCTTGGTGCAGATCGGCTTTTGATTGACCATCGCCATCCAGTACGGAGGGGCTGGCTGGTCCAGTCTGGGCTTTGTAGGCCAGAGTCAGGGGTCTGAATCTGATGACCTGGGCAGCAGCTACAGGAAGCTACAGTGAAGAGAGAACGCAGCAGTGGAGGAGCTGAACATGGCTGAACTTGGATGTTGAAGACGACCCGACCCGTGCTGCTGAACTCTGGATCAGTTGCAGGGGTCTGATGGTGAGCAGAGGGAGACCAGCCAGAAGAGAGCTGCAGTGGTCAAGTCTTGAAGTGACGAGAGACTGAACATCCGAGCACTTGGGCGACTCTCTAGAGAGGAAGGGTCGAAGAACCGCCTTTGACGACATAAAGAACCATCTATGTGTAAAAGCTGTGAGAACCCTTTTAACTGCTAAATCTGTAGAGAACATCAAGAGCCAGCATCAAAAAGGGTTCCATCAAAGAGAACCACCATTTAAAAGGACCAGTTCAAAGAGCCTTTTTTAAACGTGTTCATGTGTCCAAAGGTTTGTGGACAGCCCTTCTAATTAATACATTTAGGTATTAACATACTTAGATTGCACCCTTTAGAGCTTGTCTAGTCCCTGTAGAGAAATACTCTAGCCAATAGAATAGGACTCTCAGGAGGAGATGATTGGGTTAGTGGGTTAGTAGAGGGGTATAAAGCCCCCCAGCATTGAGGAGCTGTTGAGCAGTGGAAGAGCTGTGTTCTCTGGAATGATGGACGATGCTTCAGCCAGTACTTTTGGAAGGAGTTGGGAATGAGGAGGTTTTCATGGGGTGTCCTCAGGCCATACGGTCCCTCTCCAGGTCATAAACATACATCTTTACACATGAAAACATCCAACAGTAGACTCCTCAGACCTCAGAGATAAGCAACTCCTAGTGAGCAGAACCAGACACTGCTGCAAAGAAACAAGCTGTAGATTGATGCCGGAGGTGAGGTGAGGTTTTCCAAACACTTCCAGCCCCTTCTGTTTGATGTGATCGATGTGTCTATAGCAGTATGATAGAGTGCATTCCTGCTCTCCGCCAGGATCCTCTGGGACCAGTGAAGCTGAGGTCATGCGACCCACATGGTAATATACATGTAATACAGGTAATATTTTATATGTATTTAATATATGTACTTTCTTATATCCTTTATATCCTTTATATCCTATCCTATATTTGTCACATTATCAAATACAATAAATGGACAAAAGTATTGGGACGCCTGCTCACTCACTATCATTAACTCCAGACAACACAGTTCTTCCACTGCTCCACAGCTCAGTGCTAAGTACTTTATTCCAAGTAATTTTGGAGCATTTCTATTGGTCCATTTATCATGCAATTGTAAAATTGTGTAAAGGACAACTGGCAGATTCACATTATGTAAAAATGGCCAAAAATAGAGTTATAAGGTTTTACATATATGTAGTTTAATTCAAATTGACTCATATTTGCTTATAGAAAATACATATTACATGTTTACCAAGCAAACATCCATTAAGCCTAAGCCAATAAATGATAATTACATATATTTAAACTGCATAAATACATGTTTTGAAGTATATCTTGAATTAATATACATTAGTGTCAATATATCAGATTTGCATAAATGCAACAACAACAACAATAACAACAACAATAATCAATGTATACTATTTTTTTCATCTATTCATATATACTTTGAACTCCAACCTTAATGTTTTGCTTCATTGGACCAGTCAAGCACCTCTGAAGGCAGTACATAGCTGGATCCGGTGGGCTTGAGCTGGCTTAGACATCACTAGTTACTAAGTTTACATGTATTACTGGGTCTTCAGGAAAAATATATATATAAGGAATTCAGAAACAACCAAGCAACTGGTCTCTGGAATGTGTGATATCTCACTGAACCTTTAATGTGGGTATGGCAGCACCCTCACCACTAGGAGGCAGTAGCTCTCCATTATACCATCATCACTTCATTTGGATTTGTCATAAGTGATAGTAACCCTGGAGCTGCTGAGCCTAGCCAGTAGTAAAAGTGCAGTTATGCATGCGAGTGATCATTGTCCAACAGTGTCCACTAATGGATGCCACATTTAAATATTAGACCATCAAAGAGATGAGTATGATGGTCACATGATCACTTTTGGATGGGCTGGAGGACATGGACACGATCACTTCTGCAGAGAATGCACATGTCCACTGTGAAGCCATTAGAGCCCAGGCATGATCACGTCAAGAGCTAGAACACAAGCTAGAACGTGGGCAGTGGGTAAGGCATCCTCATGGTGGCTGTGGCATCTGTAGGGGTAGTGTGTAGAGAGTAAGGATGGGTGAATAGGGAGTAGTGAGCAGTGAGTAGCGAGTGGCAAAGGTTGTGGGATTGGGAGGGAGTAGGGAATGTGAGGATGAGTAAGTAGTGAATAGGGAGCAGTGAGTAAGGAGTCACTAAGTCATTACTAAGAGGGCAGTCATGAGTATGGAGTAGTAGGTAGGAAGTTGTAAAGAGTACAGTACTGAGGACAGTAGGAAGTTGTGACCAAGGGAATGAGTAGTAGGGAGTGGGTTATAAGTAGAAGGAAGTGTAAGTAGAGAGTAGTGAGTAGTGAATAGGAAGTAGTGAGCTTAACATACAGAGGAGTGAATAAGGAATACTAAGAAATGGTGAGTAAAGAGAAGTAAGTAGTAAGTAGTGACTAAGGGAATAGGTAGTAGGGGGCGGTGTGTAAAGATGAGTAGGTAGAGAATACGAGTGAGTAGAGCGTAGTGACTAAGGGAGTAGTAAGTATGTAGTAGGGAGTGTTGAGTAAGGAGGAGTGGTAAGTAGAGAAGAGTGACTAAGGGAGTAGTTAGTAGGGAGTAGTTAGTAGGGAGTAGGGGTGATGAGTAAGGAAAAGTAAATAGAGAGTAGTGACTAAGGGAGTAGTTAGTAGGGAGTAGTTAGTAGGGAGTAGGGGTGATGAGTAAGGAAAAGTAAATAGAGAGTAGTGACTAAGGGAGTAGTTAGTAGGGAGTAGAGAATGGCTAGTAAGGACGAGTAGGTAGATAATAGTGATAGGGAGTAGTTAGAAGGGAGTAGGGAGTAGCTGGTAGGGAGTAGTTAGTAGGAAGTGGCGAGTGGTGAGTAAGGATGAGTAGGTAGAGAATAGTGACTAAGAAAGAGGTTAATAGGGAGTAGGGGACAGTTAGTAGGGAGTAAGGAGTAGTTAGTAGGGAGTAGGGAGTGGTGAGTAAGGATGCGTAGGTAAAGAATAGTGACTAAGAAAGAGGTTGATAGGGAGTAGGGGACAGTTAGTAGGGAGTAAGGAGTAGTTAGTAGGAAGTAGGGAGTGGTGAGTAAGGATGCGTAGGTAGAGAATAGTGATTAAGAAAGAGTTTAATAGGGAGTAGGGGGCAGTTAGTAGGGAGTAAGGAGTAGTTAGTAGGAAGTAGGGAGTGGTGAGTAAGGATGCGTAGGTAAAGAATAGTGACTAAGAAAGAGGTTGATAGGGAGTAGGGGACAGTTAGTAGGGAGTAAGGAGTAGTTAGTAGGAAGTAGGGAGTGGTGAGTAAGGATGCGTAGGTAGAGAATAGTGATTAAGAAAGAGTTTAATAGGGAGTAGGGGGCAGTTAGTAGGGAGTAAGGAGTAGTTAGTAGGAAGTAGGGAGTGGTGAGTAAGGATGCGTAGGTAGAGAGTAGTGACTAAGGGAGTAGCTGGTAGGGAGCAGGGATAGCCACTGTCACTTCTGAATGGAGCTCTCCACACTCCGATCTGGAGGCTGGTTTGAGGTGTGGCCTATATAAAGCCCTGAACACACCCCCTCCTCACTTTCACAGGTAGGCAGGAGGAACCTGCAGCTCTTCTCATCTCTCCCTCACTCTCTCTCCACTCTGTGTGTGCATCATGTCGCTTGGTGTGAACTCGTTCTCCAGCTTCAGCATGCCTGGCTCCCATGTGTCAGTCTCTGCAGCGGACAGCAGAGAGAGCATGAGGGGGCTGAACACTCGCCTGGCCGATTACCTGGCTCAGGTGAGAGCACTGCAGGAGGCCAACAGCAAACTGGAGGCGCAGATCAGAGAGCGAGTGAGCAGCAGGAGCTCGGAGGAGAGAGACTGGACGGAGTACGACAAGACCATTGCACTGCTGAAGGAACAGGTCAGCAGATTGTGTGTTTTTATGTTATTATAATCATTATTATTGTTGTTGTTTATAAGAATAGTGAGGCTGTGGGTTGTGAGATGTAAATAGGGAGTACAGAGTTGGGAGTAGTACGTAGTAAGTACCTCAGATGAGAATGGTGAATAGGCAGTAGTGAGTAGTAAGCACTGAGTAGTGATAAAAAAAGTATCAAATAGTGAATAGGGAGCAGTGAGTAATTATTAAGGAGAAGTAAGCAGGGAGTAAGGGGCAGCAAGAGGTAGAGAGTAGGGAATAGTGTGTAGGGAATCATGAGTAGTAAGTATGAAGAAATGATTAGGGCAAGAGTAGTCAATAAGGAGTAAGAAGAAAGTAGTGAGTAAGCACATAGGAGAGACGTGGTGAATAGGGAGCAGTGTGTAATGATTAAGGGGTAGTAAGAAGGGAGTAAGGAAGAGTTAGAAAGTAGGGAGCGGTCATAAGTTGTGATTAACAAGTAGTGAGAAGTGAATAGGGAAAAGTGAGTAATGATTAAGGGGTAGTAAGTGGGGAGTAAGGGAGAGTAATAAGGGAATAGTGTGTAGAGAATCATGAATTGGGAGTACCAGTAAGATGTGAGTAGTGGAGCATGAGAATGGAGCAGTGAGCAGTGAGTAGTGAGCAGTGAGTAGTGAGCAGTGAGTAGTGAGCAGTGAGTAGTGAGCAATGAGTAGTGAGCATGGAGCAGTGAGCATGGAGCAGTGAGCAATGAGCAGTGAGCAATGAGCAGTGAGCAATGAGCAGTGAGTTGCGAGCAATGAGTAGTGAGCAATGAGTTGCGAGCATGGAGTTGCGAGCATGGAGTTGCGAGCATGGAGTTGCGAGCATGGAGCATGGAGTAGTGAGCAGTGAGCAGGGAGCAGGGAGCAGGGAGCAGTAAGCAGGGAGCAGGGAGTATTGAGCAGGGAGTATTGAGCAGGGAGTATTGAGCAGGGAGTATTGAGCAGGGAGTATTGAGCAGGGAGCAGGGAGCAGGGAGCAATGAGTTGCGAGCATGGAGTTGCGAGCATGGAGTTGCGAGCATGGAGTTGCGAGCATGGAGTAGTGAGCATGGAGTAGTGAGCATGGAGCAGTGAGCTGGGAGCATGGAGTAGTGAGCAGTGAGCAGTAAGCAGGGAGTATTGAGCAGGGAGTATTGAGCAGGGAGCAGTGAGCAGTGAGCAGTGAGTATTGAGTAGTGAGCAGGGAGTAGTGAGCAGGGAGTAGTGAGCAGGGAGTAGTGAGCAGGGAGTAGTGAGCAGGGAGCATGGAGCAGTGAGCAGGGAGCATGGAGCATGGAGCAGGGAGTAGTAAGCAGGGAGCAGGGAGTAGTAAGCAGGGAGCAGGGAGTATTGAGCAGTGAGTAGGGAGCAGTGAGTAGGGAGCAGTGAGTAGGGAGCAGTGAGTAGGGAGCAGTGAGCAGGGAGCAGGGAGTATTGAGTAGTGAGCAGGGAGTAGTGAGCAGGGAGTAGTGAGCAGGGAGTAGTGAGCAGGGAGCAGTGAGCAGGGAGCAGTGAGCAGGGAGCAGGGAGCAGGGAGCAGTGAGCAGGGAGCATGGAGCATGGAGCAGGGAGTAGTAAGCAGGGAGCAGGGAGTATTGAGCAGTGAGTAGGGAGCAGTGAGTAGGGAGCAGTGAGTAGGGAGCAGTGAGCAGGGAGCAGTGAGCAGGGAGCAGGGAGTATTGAGCAGTGAGCAGGGAGTTAGGAGTCTATAGATCAGCTGTTATTACTGTGATTGTGTATGTTAATTTTTTATCTGCATGATGAAAATATAGATTATATTTTTTATGATTTATCAAATCACATAATGTAATATCCTCATCCTGCACTAAAGAGGAAACCATCACCCCAAAGAGGTGATCTCTCTGACCCTCCACTGTGCTCTGCTGTCCACAGCTGAATGTGAGGATGTGTAGATCCACAGATCTCTGCTGAAGCAAAGCTGTGGTTTGAATTTGGAGACCTTTTCTTGTGCCAATTAAAACAGTTGTAATTAAAACCTCAATCAAGGCCTTTTATCTGATGCCAGGAGATGTTGTTCTTCATGAACTGACGGCAAAAAAACATGTTTATTTAGTTTACCTGATTTTTACTGTAGCTTTGTTCTGCCACACCCTAGAAAGTCATGCAAATGTCCTGGGAGCAGTCTCCGCCTCACACACACTGCAAAGCGTCGGACCATCTTACATTTACTCAGTACATCCAATATACGCATAACAATAGATCACTGTAAGCATATTATACTCGTTTAATATTAAATATATGAAGTATATTTAAGATATTTCTACTCACCAAGAAGTGCTATTTGGACAAAAGTATTGGGACACCTGCTTATTCACTGTTTCTTCTGAAATCAAGGATATTAAAAAAAGAGTTTATCCTGCTTTGTTGGAGTAACTGTCTAGTCTACTGTCCAGAGAAGAAGGGTTTCTACTAGATTTGGGAGGAGGAGCATTGCTGTGAGGATTTGATTGCATTCAGTGACAAGAGTGTTAGTAAGGTCAGGATATGCTGGATGGAGCACCACCATCCATCATTCCAGAGAACACAGCTCTTCCACTGCTCCACAGCTCAATGCTGGGGGGCTTTTAACCCCTCTACTAGCCCACGCCTGGCATTAGGCAGCATGATGCCAATAGTTCATGATGTTTATGTCCTCTCTGATGTCCTATTTTATTGGCATTACTTCTCTAAAGGGACTAGGCTAAGCTGTATGTGTGTGCATTTGTGCATCTTTGTCAGCAATGGGTGCATTAACTTACAAGTATGTTAATATTTAAATGCATTCATTAGAAAAGGTGTCCACAAACATTTGGACATATTATATATATATATATATATATATATATATATATATATATATATATAGGTACAGTTATCTCAATGTTCAAGTGCTAAAATGAATATTTATGAATATTTACACTCCTGCACAGCTAAAAGAGCTGACCATGGACAACGCCCGCCTCATGCTGCAGATCGATAACGCCAGGTTGGCTGCTGACGACTTTAAAGTCAAGTAAGCGTTTTCTTATTACCTCATTAACTTACTTTTATTATGTTTATATTTATAGACATATAAAATCATTTGGTGGACGTTTGCTGCTAAATATAATCCAAGTTATTACAGTTAAGGGTTCACTTACTTTTTCTAGCCTGCAATGTAGACCTTAACTCGATGTGAGCAATAAAAGACATGAACAGTGTTTTTTTATAATTGTGAGTTTGCGAACAATCAGAGCACATTATTATCATATTGAATAAAATATACCAGCTAGTTTAAAAAGCAGTCTGTTCCTTATAACCTTAAGGGTGGGGTTTAATTCTTCATGAAGGCTTTGATGTGTATGACATCACAAGAACAGGACATTCAAAACAGGCTGTTTTGCCATTTAGTTTCTATACATGTGGGCATGGGAACTAGTGAGTGACCTGACACCCTTTTATTTAAAAGCTGAGGAAAATGGGAGTTTCCGTGATACTGGTCACATTTTATATTAATAGTCCTAAATATAGATCAAACACAATATTAACAAATGATCTAAATTTATTGATCATTGAAAGTTTGGGTTAGATTTCAAACAAGGTACTTAAAGGGTCCTTACCCAACATTTTCCTCATAATTCATTTAAATAAGCCCACTTCCCAATTTATCTTAATCCTTTAGAAGTACACAGTTTGTTCTGTTAATAATATATGTAAATGAGCTCTGTTCTGATTGGCCGTCTATTTTTTTGTGCCTCATTACAAAAGCAATTAGAGCTGAAACACTCTTTATAACTTCAGTGTGAATGGGCGTGGTTAGGCTGTTGCATGGGCAGGTCCTTTGAGAGTCTCTATAGAGGCTTCGGACTGCTCAGCTTTTATTTTTTTAACTACTGTTCAACACAATTATTATCGACGTCACACAAAAACCTTGTATCTCCAAAACAGCAACTTCAGAACTTTCAATAGAAGTTATTTTATCCCTAGTCATTTTGGAGCATTTCTATTGGTCCGTTTGTCCAGTTTTTCACATTCTGTCAAAATTTGATTTTATGATATGATGTCAAAGTGAAAAATGTGACAATTTATAAATACAAATGCTTTGGAGTTTTTGCTGCTTACTTTCTGTATATGGAAAAATGCTAAATGCAAACTGTTTTACTTTAAACAATCAAGGAAACATTTTCCATATGGACCCTTTAATGTCTAATATATAATTTCAAATTTTTGACTTTGTGACATATTATAAATCTATATTATATTCTATATTCTATCACAATTTCATGAGGAATGGACCAATAGAAATGCTCCAAAATGACTACAAATAAAATCTTTTTACATTGACTTCCATTGAAAGTTATGTTTTTTTCCTTCTCCTGTAAAGTTGTTGTTTTTGAGATACAAGGTTTTTGCGTGACAGCAACAATAGATTTAATTGACCGTTAGTTAAAAAGGAACATGCTGAGCAGCTCCGAAGCCTCTGTAGAGACTCTCAAAATAAAGCCTTTCCAAAAAATCTTCTGTTTGGAGGTGAGTCATATCTGTAATATCCGTTTCCATGTTTGGCCACAAGTACCGAAGGCGGCTCGTTCAGACAGAGATTAGTCCCAGATGTACTGAAAGGGGCTCTTAAATTGAGGACCCACTCAGACTGTGTAATTTAGCCCAGGCCGGGACTCAATCTGTCTGGAAAGACCTGTAATTACTCCTACCTACCATGCTACCTGTCCCTCCCACAAATACAGTGTTGAATACACTTGGATTATTGGGGAAGTGAAGTGTGTGTGTGTGTGTGTGTGTGTGTGTGTGTGTGTGTGTGTGTGTGTGTGTGTGTGTGTGTGTGTGTGTGTGTGTAATACTGTCTGTTTGTCTTTTCAATTGTGGTCAGGTTTCAGGCAGAGCACGGTGTTCGGCAGGGTGTGGACCAGGACGTTGCAAATCTCCGAAAGATGATCGACGACATGCACATGAGCCGCATGCAGCTGGAGAGCGAGATCGAGTCCCTGAAAGAGGAGCTGATCTTCCTCCAAAGAAATCACGATGAGGTAGAGCCTGAAGCCCAGAACCCACCTACAGACAGATCAGCAGCTTTCTACTGAGGGCCAGGACAGTCACTGTTCAAAAAGGTTTCTAATAAAGTGGCCAGTGAGGGAATAAGCACAAGGTAGGGGTTTCTAATAAAGTGGCCAGTGAGGGAATAAGCACAAGGTAGGTGTTTCTAATAAAGTGGCCAGTGAGGGAATAAGCACAAGGTAGGTGTTTCTAATAAAGTGGCCAGTATCTATTATAGTCTGTTTGTCGTTGGTGAGAGGCACCTGACCGTGTGTTTCTTCCATAAGGACGTGGCTAACATGAAAGAGCAGATCAGAGACTCCAGTGTGGATGTGCAGATGGAGGCAAAGAAGGGCGACAACCTCAGCCAGACGATCGACCAAATCCGCCAACAGTACGAAAAAACTGCACAGAAGAGCCGCGAGGAGACCGAGGCCTGGTACCAAGACAAGGTCAGAAAAACCATTAGTGTGCTTCATAGCAGTATAACAGAAGCAGTTTAGCCCCGCCCATTCAGCCCACAGCAGTTTATAGCCCCACCTATTCAGCCTACAGCAGCTTATAGCCCCTCGAAGTCAGCCTAACGCAGCTCATAGCCCCCCATTCAGTCTACAGCACTTTATAGACCCACCCATTCAGCCCACAGCACTTTAGCCCCACCCATTCAGCCCACAGCACTTTAGCCCCACCCATTCAGCCTACAACAGCTTATAGCCCCACCCATTCAGTCTACAGCACTTTATAGCCCCACCTATTCAGCCTACAGCACTTTAGCCCCACCCATTCAGCCCACAGCACTTTATAGCCCCACCCATTCAGCCCACAGCAGTTTATAGCCCCACCCATTCAGCCCACAGCAGTTTATAGCCCCACCCATTCAGCCCACAGCAGTTTATAGCCCCACCTATTCAGCCTACAGCAGCTTATAGCCCCTCGAAGTCAGCCTAACGCAGCTCATAGCCCCCCATTCAGTCTACAGCACTTTATAGACCCACCCATTCAGCCCACAGCACTTTAGCCCCACCCATTCAGCCCACAGCACTTTAGCCCCACCCATTCAGCCTACAACAGCTTATAGCCCCACCCATTCAGTCTACAGCACTTTATAGCCCCACCTATTCAGCCTACAGCACTTTAGCCCCACCCATTCAGCCCACAGCACTTTATAGCCCCACCCATTCAGCCCACAGCAGTTTATAGCCCCACCCATTCAGCCCACAGCAGTTTATAGCCCCACCCATTCAGCCCACAGCAGTTTATAGCCCCACCCATTCAGCCCACAGCAGTTTATAGCCCCACCCATTCAGCCCACAGCAGTTTATAGCCCCACCCATTCAGCCCACAGCAGTTTATAGCCCCACCCATTCAGCCCACAGCAGTTTATAGCCCCACCCATTCAGCCTACAGCACTTTATAGCCCCACCTATTCAGCCTACAGCAGTTTAGCCCCACCCATTCAGCACTTTAGCCCCACCCATTCAGAGATGGGGGTGGAGAATTACTGGAACATCAACACACTAAGATTAGAAGTGGACGTCAGTGACCCATGCAGAATATGAGCCCTTTAAGCCCTACCCACTGACCCAGTTCTGTTTAATACCTGGTTCCTCATTTTTGATGGCTTTTATTTCTCCTCTCAGTTTGACCACGTGGCGGCCGAGGTCAGCAAGAGCACAGAGACGCTCCAGCAGGGGAAGAGCGAGGTGAACGATCTGCGCAGGCAGAAACAGGTGCTGGAGATTGACCTCCAGACCCTACGGACCATGGTAAGATACACACACTAAACCCAGAACCCAGAGCAACCCCCCCCACACACACACACACACACACACACACACACACACACACACACACACAGACTGTTCACAGAACAAGGTTAATACTGTTGCTACGCTACAGAGTGTTTACCTGACTGAGCGCATTGTGCTCCGCCCACCTTTGGTTACACACCTGCAGCTCATCCTGATTCTCCATTATGAGATACTGAGACTGGATCAGTTTAAAACTATGTTTGTATTTATTTATTTATTTATTTTACAATTATTTACATTATTGACGTGGCAGCTGTTCTGATCCAGGGTAAATACGTCAAACCAGTGATCCAATAGAAATGCTACAAAATTTCCCAGAATTAAATCATTTCCATAAAACCTTCCATTCAGTGTAGAGCAGTTTAGCCCCACCCATTCAGGCTACAGCAGTAGCCTGAATTCAGCCTACACCCATTCAGCCTACAGCAGTTTAGCCCCAACACCCATTCAGCCTACAGCAGTTTAGCCCCACCCATTGAGCCTACAGCAGCTTAAAACCCCACCCATTCAGCCTACAGCGGTTTAAAGCCCCACCCATTCAGCCCACAGCAGCTTAAAGACCCACTCAATCATTAGCCTACAGCAGTTTAGCCCCACCCATTCAGCCTACAGCGGTTTAAAGCCCCACCCATTCAGCCCACAGCAGCTTAAAGACCCACTCAATCATTAGCCTACAGCAGTTTAGCCCCACCCATTCAGCCTACAGCAGCTTAAAGCCCCACCCATCCAGTCTACAGCAGCTAAGCCCCACTCAGGCAGCCTACAGCAGTGAAACTACACCCATTTATTAGCCTACAGCAGCTCTACCCCACCCATTCAGCCTACAGCAGTTTAAAGCCCCACCCATTCAGTCTACAGCAGTTTAGCCCCACCCATTCAGCCTACAACAGGTAAAACCCCACCCATTCAGCCTACAGCAGTTTATAGACCCACCCATTCAGCCTATAGCAGCTAAACCCCACCCATTCATTAGCCTACAGCAGTTTAGCCCCTCCCATTCAGCCTACAGCAGTTTATAGACCCACCCATTCAGCCTACAACAGCTAAACCCCACCCATTCATTAGCCTACAGTAGTTTATCTGCTATAGATGCAGCTTGGAACTGCATGGTGTGTTTGATTGGGTTCTTCACTAAGATAAGACCTAAACTCCCAGTAAAACGTTAACTCTCACCGTCAGAGCTGTAGTAAAACTTGTTTACTGATTTACCCTCCATTTTTCATAAGAACCGTGCAGATGATGATGGAAACCTTTGGTATCATGTTGACATGTAGTCAGTTGGCCGCTGTAATTTGATAAGCCCAGGCTGTGTTTTATTTGACCAGAGGAAGCCCTGAGGTCACGTTACTGTGCTGCACAGAAACCAGTGGGACCTGCATAACAGGTCTGAGAGCTGCAGACCACTAACAGTGAGGCCCCGCCCCTTACTGCTGATTCTCCATCAGCACAGGAATTAAGACCAAGACTAGGCTTAAGCCATGTCCGGGAAAACAACCTTCTGCAGCTAAACCCCACCCATTCAGCCTACAGCAGCTAAACCCCACCCATTCAACCTACAGCTGCTAAACCCCACCCGTTCAACCTACAGCAGCTAAACCCCACCCATTCAACCTACAGCAGCTAAACCCCACCCATTTAGCCTATAGTAGTTTAGCCCCACCTATTTAGACTACAGCAGCTAACCCCCACCCATTCAGCCTACAGCAGCTAATCCCCACATATTCAGCCTACAGCAGCTAAACCCCACCCATTTAGCCTACAGCAGCTAAACCCCACCCATTCAACCTACAGCAGCTAAACCCCACCCATTCAGCATACATCAGTTTAAAGACCCACTCTTTTAGACTACAGCAGCTAAACCCCACCCATTCAGCCTACAGCAGCTAAACCCCACGCTGGCAGTCTACCACATATCAGCAGCATCGACCTTCTGTAAGTCGACTCCACCGACTGAGTGAGCGAGGGGATTTCTCCTACGACACAGAACACCTTTACTCTGGTTACATGCAGGTGTGGGAACTGGTGGCTTGAGGGTTAACCTTGATGTGGGAACCTGAACACACGTCCACGACCAGCCCCCACTCGCTCCTGCTCAGGTTTAACGCCCTCGTTCTGGAAGAGCTGAGACAAAAGCTGATACACACGAGGCTCCGGACTGATCCCCTGACTCAGTGGGAGCTTTTCCTTCATGCAGGACCTGAGAACCTTGCCGAACACTCCGTATATCAGCAGTAGATCTGTTTCTGGTGGAAAGTCTATGTCATGTAATGTCATATCCTGTCACACCCTGGCTGGTCAAGCCCACCACTCTACACCAATAAGAGCCCTGGGGCCAGACTCCTAACTCTGCCTGTGTAACATTGTTCAAATACAGGTCGCTCTGGATACGAACATCAGATAAATGCTGTAAATGTAAAATAACAATAATAACAATAATAATAAAATTAATAAATCATTAAAAATAATAATAAAAATAAAAAAAATTAATCCAATAATAAATATTTAACAATATCTACAAGCATTTCACTCACATACTCTTCCTGGCATTTTGTCAAAACAAGTGATTTGTCGAAATTTGTCCATTTTATGTCTGTAATTTCCATTTTTGCTGTCCCAAGTCTAGCTAGTGCGCCCCCTAGAGGTTGAAAATGCAATTCTGCTGCCTCTGTAACTCTGCCTCTATTGATGATGAAATAGGAGGCAGCATCCACCTATCCCACCCCTTCAGCCTACAGCAGTTTAGCCCCACCCTTTTTTGCTGTCCCAAGTCTAGCTAGTGCGCCCCCTAGAGGTTGAGAATGCAGTTCTGCTGCCTCTGTAACTCTGCCTCTATTGATGATGAAATAGAGAGGCAGCATCCACCTATCCCACCCATTCAGCCTACAGCAGTTTAGCCCCACCCTTTTTTGCTGTCCCAAATCTAGCTAGTGCGCCCCCTAGAGGTTGAAAATGCAGTTCTGCTGCCTCTGTAACTCTGCCTCTATTGATGATGAAAAATGGAGGCAGCAGAACTGCATTTTTGCTGTCCCAAATCGAACTAATGCGCCCCCTAGAGGTTGAAAATGCAGTCTGAGAGCATCAACACATTGTCTGCATAAATGCACAAGGTGTGTCTGCCTTTAACCAAGCTGAGGTCCTGCCCTCCTCTCACCCTGTCACCCCACAGAACCACTCACTGGAAGACAACCTGAGGGACACAGCAGGGCGTAGCGCTCAAGAGATGAACCGTCACAACGCCATCATCCAGCAGCTGGAGGCGGAGCTGGGGGAGATCCATGCCCAGGTGGCACGGCAGGGGGCAGAGTACCAGGCTCTGCTCAACATCAAAATTAAGCTAGAGGAGGAGATCAGCGCCTACCATTGCCTTCTGGAAGGTACAGGGGTGGATGACAGCGTTAGAGACACCGGTGATCGTAAAAGTGGTGACGTGAGAGGAACCGGCGCACGTGAAGATACCAACGTCAGAGGCAGTGGCACACGTGACAATGTCAATATCAGTATAAGAGGCCCGGGCACACGTGACGATGCCAATGTCAAGGGCAGTGGCACACGTGACGATGCCAATGTCAAGGGCAGTGGCACACGTGAGGATGTCAATGTCAAGGGCAGTGGCACACGTGAGGATGTCAATGTCAAGGGCAGTGGCACACGTGACAATGTCAATGTCAAGGGCAGTGGCACACGTGAGGATGTCAATGTCAAGGGCAGTGGCGCACGTGAGGATGTCAATGTCAAGGGCAGTGGCGCACGTGAGGATGTCAATGTCAAGGGCAGTGGCGCACGTGAGGATGTCAATGTCAAGGGCAGTGGCGCACGTGAGGATGTCAATGTCAAGGGCAGTGGCACACGTGAGGATGTCAAGGGCAGTGGCACACGTGAGGATGTCAATGTCAAGGGCAGTGGCGCACGTGAGGATGTCAATGTCAAGGGCAGTGGCGCACGTGAGGATGTCAATGTCAAGGGCAGTGGCACACGTGAGGATGTCAATGTCAAGGGCAGTGGCACACGTGAGGATGTCAAGGGCAGTGGCACACGTGAGGATGTCAATGTCAAGGGCAGTGGCACACGTGAGGATGTCAATGTCAAGGGCACTGGCACACGTGACAATGTCAATGTCAAAGGCAGTGGCACACGTGACAATGTCAATGTCAAGGGCAGTGGCACACGTGAGGATGTCAATGTCAAGGGCAGTGGCACACGTGAGGGTGTCAATGTCAAGGGCAGTGGCACACGTGAGGGTGTCAATGTCAAGGGCAGTGGCGCACCTGAAGATGCTAACGGCAATGTCGGGAACACTGGTGTGGCTGAAGATGACATGTAAGTGATATAATAATTTAATAATAATAAATATTTGGTTACATAAATATCAATTATAATAATAAGGCCCACCCAAATATATATAAGTACATATATATATAATTCATTATAAGTGTAAGGATCTGAGGTCACTTTGACAAGAACCAAACTGGGAGGTTCTAGACAACTGGGTCAGAACATCTCCAAAACATCAGGTCTTGTGGGGTATGCAGTGGTCAGTAGCACCTACCAAAAGTGCTCCAAGGAAAAACTACTGGTGAACCAGCGGCAGGGTTATGGACACCTAAGGCTCTCATTGATGCTCATGGAGGCCCCGCCCACATCACAACGTCCAGGACCTCTTAAAGGATCTGCTGCTGACGTTGGTCTTGGTAGCACACACCTTCTGAGGTCTTGTGGGGTCCAAAGGGGGGCCTACCCAGTGTTAGGCAGGTGGTGCTAATGTATTGGCTGGGCGGTGTACATGAAATTAGTATATGCAGAAACCTGCATTGAATCATATGTCCCATATGCATTGTGCTGTCTTATGCAAAAGTTTGGACACCCCTGCAGAGGATGTGCTTTATTTACTATATATATATATATATATATATATATATATATATATATATATATATATATATATATATCCTAACTCCTTTTATGCTCTCTCTCTCTCTGGACAGTGTGGAGTTCTCTCTGGAGCAGGCTCTGAACGCTGGTGAGTACTCACTGTCCCGTCAAATTCTCATCGTGATTTTCTCGCACAAACCTCTCCCGTCACTTTGGCAAACGTGTGTTTAGCTTGTCATCCTGCCAGACATTCCTCTTCACTTTCGCACCTCATTAAACCTCTGTGGTTGAACACCCAATTAAAACACGAAAACCATTTTCTCATGAAGAAGCTTGCCCATCAAATTATTACACCTGTCATCCGCCTGCTGATTGATGGTGATGGCAGTGTGTTCTTCCTCTGGAGCAGAAGCAGCTTACACGGGTTATTAACGATCTGGAGATCTGGGTGATAAAAACTGTGTGTGTTTTTTTTGGGGGGGAAATTCACCTTAACGTTTACATTTACTGACTGATTTACAGATGAATGCAAAACATCTAAAGCTACAAACAAGACCATGATGCACGATTATGCTGATGAGGACTTTACAGTATCTGTACCTCTACATATGAGGCAGAGCTATGAGGCTAATGTGGCTAACAAGTAGCAGGAGCTTATACCGCAGGTCTAACTCATCATACACTATATGGACAAAAGTATTGGGACACCTTATTCATAGTTTCCTCTGAAATTAAGGGTAGTAAAAAGAGTTTCTCCTGCTTGTGTTGGAGTAACTGTCTCTACTGTCCAGAGAAGACGACTTTCTACTAGATTTTGGAGGAGGATTGAGAATGTGTTTGGATTAGTGTTAGTGAGGCCAGGATGTTGGATGATCACCACACCACCACCACATCATCCCCAACTGATCCCAAAAGTACTGGATGGAGCTCCACCATCCATCACTCCAAAGAACACAGTTCTTCAACTGCTCCACAGCTCAATGCTGGGGGCTTTATACCCCTCTACTAGCCCACGCCTGGCATTAGGCAGCATGGTGGGTTCATAGGTTCATGATGTTGATCTGCTCCAGAGAGTCCTATTCCATTGGCAGTGCATAGTCTCTACAGGGACTAGACAAGCTGTGTATCATCTGTGTCAGCAATGGGTGCAACTTAAAGTAGCTGAATGCATTCAATAGAAGGGGTGTCCACAAACTTTTGGACAAATAGTGTAGCTTCAGTTCAAATCTACCTATCAAAGTACCTAATGTAGGAACCCGTCTTTGCGTTATGCTAACTGTGATCTCCTGGCCTGCCACCACAGCACGCCCTGCCCCAACTCCTGACCAACTACTCGTGACCAGTGAGGAGGTCAAGGAAGAGGAGGTGGTGTCTCGGAGTGAGCTGAAGCTGAACACTGCCAATGGCACGGTGGAGGAGGAGGAGGAGGAAGAGGAGCCCGGGAGAGACGGGGGAGAGGAAGAAGCTGTAGTCCTGGAGAAGATGCCTCCAAGCCAGAGTGCTGCAGAGGATGTGGTGGGGGAAGAGGAGGAGAAATCAGCAGAGGAAGAACCTGAAGTCCTCGAGAAACCAAGAGAAGCAGAACTCAAAGTGGAGGAGAAACCAGCAGAGGAAGAACCTGAAGTCCTCGAGAAACCAAGAGAAGCAGAACTCAAAGTGGAGGAGGAACAAGCAGAGGTCGGACCAGAAGTGGAGGTCAAACAGGGCGAGGTGAAACAGGGCGAGGTGGGACCGGAGGAGGTGGTGCTTCAGGAGTTGGAGTTGAAGCCTTCACTGAATGAGGAAGAGCAGACTGAGTGACTTTCCCCTGCCTACCGGTCTTTAATTACTGCCCCGGGGTAAACCACTCGTCTCTGCACCACCACTCAACAGCTTTTTAAAAGGTGTTATTAATAACAAGCATGTTTTCTTTACTAGTCTTCAATAATTGACCATATTATGTCCAAATCTGATGCCATGTGTCTCGCAGAACTGAAGAAACAACTAATGGAAAGTCCTACCTTACATAAATAAAATAAACCAAAGTCCATGCATTTGATTTCCTTGTTGTTGGGTCAGCACTCAAACCATTTGGACCAAAAAAGCTTCAATCGATGCTTTTAATGATATCCTACTGAAAGAAATACAGCCAGACCAGCTCAAACTGGTCAACATGGTTAAGCTAGGTGACCAGTTTAGCTCTTGACCATCATAGGGCATGTTTATGTTTGGGTTTGAAGGTGTAGCAGGTCTCTACCAGCATGACCAACCTGACCAATCTGGTCAACCAGCATCAGCAGCATTACCAAGCTGGTTGACCAGCATGACCAAGCTAGCGAATCGATAGAACCAAACTTGACCATGACCAGCCTAACCACTTCACCAGTAGTTCATTAAATCAGGCTGCTCCCTCAGTATGACCAGCTTAACCACGCTGGTCCACCAGTATGACAACCTTCATCACCAACATACCCACCCTGGTCCATCAGCTTGGTCAAGGTGGTCATGCTGATAGACCAACTCATCAGTCAACCAGCTCAATCAGCTTAAAAAGCTGGCCTTCCAGCATAGGGTATGCTTTCACCTGGATGACCAGCTTTTCCTAACCACCTGGACCTTCGAACACTTCTACCAGCAAGAGCTGGTGTTGGGCTGGACCTTTCAGCCGGGTAGTCTGGAACAGAACAAGGAAGCCACACTGACGAAGATGATGCTGAGTGTTGAAGCCAATGACTGTAGAAAGCATGGACGATGCAATGTCTCTCAAAAGTGTTTGATGTGTGGCTCCGCCCATCCCCATATGTTTTAAAGACAAAACTCCGCCTCCTCTGCTCATCTTCAGTGTCTCCAAATTCCTGCATTTAGTCTCCCTGTGCTGATATTGGCCCATTTTTTAATTTACCCCAGAAATTAAAGTTTTAAACTCTTATTCTGCTCTATCATAAGAAGGCGGGGCTACACTTAGGAATGACATGATTGACAGACAGCCTTGACTGGAAGGATCTGCATGGTCCTGTAGAGTTGTAGAGGAACTTCCATGAGCTGCACTTTTACTGTCGGAGCGTCCACTTACCCGAAATCCGCACTGCTTCTGCGCTGGAAGCTCAATGAAGACGGTCTGAGACACTAAGGCTCAGTCTGGCTCCGCCTCTGGTCTCTACTGTGCAGACAACGGCGGACAGTCCTGGCTTCATTCCTATAGAACGGAAGGGGATGGAACCACGGCAAACCACCAGCTACCAGCAGAAGATCAGAATACTTCAGACCAAGGAAGACACGAAGCTGAAGCCGATTCTTGATTCTAGCCAAAACATTAGAACGGGATTTCTTAGATACTTCACTGAAAATCAACATCACACTCTCTCTGCTCCTGTTATTTGTTCTGTGCAACAATAAAACCAGTGCCAACTGACTTCTGAGTTTGGACTGTATTGGTTCCTAGACCCTGGTCCACTTGACCTCACAATTTCTCTTAATATATCTCAAAATATATAGACAAAAGTATTGGGACACCTGCTATTATATTGCTTCTTCTGAAATCAGGGATATTAAAAATAGTTGATCCTGCTTGTGTTGGAGTAACTGCCTCTACTGTCCAGAGAAGACGACTTTCTACTAGATTTTGGACGATCATCCCAAAAGTACTGGATGGAGCTCCACCATCCATCATTCCAGAGCATTTCACAGTCCCACTGCTCCACAGCTCGATGCTGGGGGGCTTTATACCCCTCTACTAGCCCACGCCTGGCATTATTAGGCAGCATGTAGCCAATAGGGTCATGATGTTGATCTGCTCCAGAGAGTCCTATTGTGTTGGCAGTACTTCTCTACAGGGACTAGACAAGCTGTGTGTGTGCATTTGCACATCTATATCAGCAATGGGTGCAGCTTAGCTTAAAGTAAGGCTGAGCTAAGACACGTTTGTAAGACTGTTAGCTTCCTTAGTTTTGCACTGGAGCTACAAGGCTAACATGGCTAGCCAACAAGCAAAGAAAGGCATGCAGTGCACAAAGCTAAGCTTCCACATTACTCGTTGGCTACATTAGCCCTATATGTTTCTATAAAACTACAGAATCAAACGTTAGACACTAAATACACCATATTGACAAAAGTATTGGGACACCTTTCAAGAGCTTTTATTCCATCCCTGTTCTAAACCCATAGGCACTCTGCTCTGAGCTCAGCACTCGGCCCTGACCCCGCTCTGTAACTTTACGTGGTCTGACAGACACTCGGTGGACACTGAGCTGCTCTCTGTGAGCTGTTCCTCCTAAACTCTTCCACTGTTCAATAATAACACCACTCTCAGCTGATGGAGGAAGGTCTAGGAGGGAAGGTCTAAATTTCACCAGCTGACTTGTAGTTGTTGGTGCAGCGGTGTCTCCTATTACATACAGAACCACGCTGGAGTTCAGTGAGCTCTTCAGAACCTCCCGTTCTTTCACTGATGTGTGGAAGAAAGACAGACTGCAGGGCAAGGGACAATGAGTAGGAGGTGTGTCCAAATACTTTTGTCATGGCTGATCTGAGCAACTGCATTTGGCGTAAAGGGGGTAATTGTGGTAATTTAACTAGTCTCCTAATCAGGCAGCACTGAAGACACAAACTCCTCTGTTCTATAAGACTGGTTTATTCATGACAGTTTCATGATGTCAAATACAGACAGGTGATGTGGTGGACAAAGCAATGGTGAGCGACATGGAGGAGGAATACTGCATAAACGTTTCTCAGACAACACGGAGAAGGCGAGGGGAAAAGTACCGAATGTCAAATTCGATGAGAGGCTTTAGCGTATCAAAATTATTACTTGTCTAAGTCCCAGACCCCGATTCAGATCCTAAATGCATGAAGAAATGTGTTTTTGTCCACTGATGGGTTCGCAGACGCTCAAGTGGAGACACTGGAGCTCCGCCCAACGTTTGGGTGTTTGTTGTCGTCCGCTGAGCACGTGGGCTGCGCTGGTCGGTCTCAACATGGTCCCGTAGGCGTGTCCGGTCACGAAATTGTGCTAGCGAGAAAAGGTCTTGCCCCTGGACAAAGACAGTCAGAGTTAGCGGCACAATCTGAATGATCAATAAAATGATCAATATGATCAATAAAAAACAAAAAAAAGACCAGATTAAAACTGAACGTATGAAATTGAGCTTAAACTGATGGACTGATGAACCGCTACATGGCGGTCACATTTGTAACACTCCTGTTCATGTTAACGGTCAACAATAAGGAATAGCCAAACTGACCCAAGCCAGCAGTAGTTCAAATGAATATACAGACAAGATCTTTCACTAAATTAACATATGTAATATTTAGTGTAAATATTAAACCTAATCATCCCATATTATGATATTTGTGAGTTATCATAAGTCATATCATATAAAAAAACAAAAAAATAAATAAATAAATGTGATGCCTCAATTGTCATAAGTGGGTCAAATTGGGAAAATTTTTTTTTATATATATATATATATATATATATATATATATATATATATATATATATATATATAAATAAATAAATCTCATCTCTTATAGATCAATTATAGCTAAATTATAAAAAAAAAAGTATTAGTATAAAAAATAAATATTTATATATATAAAAAATGTTCACTACACTTATTAAGCCCCAAATAAAATATAAATAAAAAATATTTTCCCAGTATTTTTAAACTTTGAAATAGGTTCATTTTGACCATTTTGAACAACTTTACTCCAATTTGTTTAGATAAGCAATGTATTCAGAACAACAAGTCTTGACGTTCTGAATATTACTGTCAAATTACACACATCTGCATTTGATTTAAGGTAATTCCACTCACAATGCCTGTTCAAACTCCGCCCACAAATACATACACTCCTAGTTACTAAAGAAATATTTCTTTAAAACTGACAAGAAAATTCAGCACAACTCAGTACAGTGTACTATCAGGGCCGGGCGAAGAGGGGTGGGGGGGTTATACTGCATCACAATATTTAAAGACATTTTCACACAACTTTAGCACAGTACTGCCACTGCTACCCACCGCTACAGTGATTTACCCGAGTATCAGTAGTTGCAGTTGCTCTTTAGGTGTTCTTTAAGCAGTGCCGACTGTCACCATTGCATTTTGGGGAATTTTTCCTCAGCCCGAAGTTCCTCAAACAGGCCACAGAAACTATTCTGCCGGATTTCAGATCTCAGCAATGGCTTGCATTACTCTGGTGTAGAGCTCCCCCCTAATGAGGGCTGTGTGTAAAATGGGTCATTTTACTGGGTAAACATTAACCCACGAAACCCAAAGCCAGGAGAAAACTGCTCTCCTCAGGAAGCTGTGCCTGAAAAACACTCAAATTCAGAGCCGCTTCCTCTTCACCCTCTCTGAAACTGCTGAAACATGCAAAGCGCTGTGGGAGAATGTGGGGGACTGAGGTGTAGCAGCTCTGATTGTGAGCGCAGCTCTATGTTAATCCCAATGTGAAATAGTGAAGTGCTTGCTGAAGAAACAGGCCTTTAAAAGTGTGTGTGTGTGTGTGTGTGTAAGTGCATGCCTTAGTGCGTGTTGCTTTTGGCTATGCTACTTGGCTGAGCTCAAAAGCTCTCAGTGGATTTGTGGGTAAACACACACCAAAAAAAAAAGAAAAGCAGCAATATCTGCAGGCCATTTTCACACTGATGGATCAGGTTGTGGGAAGAGACAGATGGTGCAATCCTTTACCCTGAATAAATACGGCGGATGATTATTCTGACACCAGTTCAGTACCAACATGTTATCTGATCAATCACAACCATCCGCAAATCTATCATCTTTTAATGCATCATTATGTAGCCTCTTTTCCTCAAATCAGCAGCTTCAGGATCATGCTGACGCTCCACTGACTGTAACAGGGGGAGAACTGCGTCTCCGTCATTCCCACTCCGGGCTGGAGCTCTGCTGCTGCTGCTACTGCACTATGGAGGTTTGGTGGTGGAGCTGTAGGAGGAGAACCTCTCTCCAGAACTGCTGCTGTGTAACGCTGCAGAACCCATAGAGTCATATTAGTGTAAAATCCTGTAGTGTTACTCTACCACCTCTACAGCCCACATGCTGCTCCACCTTCAGATCAAGCTTCTGGAGCTTCTCTCAGCTTGTCCAGAAATGCATGTGTACAAATAGCTGTCCATGGAGGGTGGTGAAAGCGTGATTTGTATTCACGGCAGTGGAGTGAAAATGAATTACATTTGTCAACTGTAGGAGGAGCCCAGGAGCAAGAAAATGCCCATTGTTGCATAACGATAACCCACTGATACAAAGGGGTGTCTGAATACTTTTGGACTTTTGGGCTTGTGTATTACCATAAACATTTAAGTTACAGGCCATTGAGGCTCCAATGAGAAGCTGCAAAACTCAAACTTTTTTACGCTAATTTATAATGAATTAATTAAAACTAATTAATTATTTATTTTTTTAATTTTCAAGACATTTTATCCGATTCTTCAGGTCAAGCCCCTAATTTTTCGAACTGCCACCAATGCAATCGGGCAATGTCACCGGACTTTCCATGCATCACCATGCTGCAGTTGGCATCTGCAGTCGGCACCACACCGGGAAAGAGCACCATCAACTGGCAAGGCCAATTGTGATCTCTCTGGGCCTTGGCTGCCAATTGCTACTATCATGACCGGGATTCAACCAGCTATCCTCTGATCATAGTAACAGCGCCTTAGTCCGCTGGATTCAAACAGTTGGTGTGAATCAGTAAGTGATACAAATACAGCACTTCAGCAGATGGTTCGACTGCTGATGTAGATCCAGTCCTGCTCAGATACTCACGAGATTGTCTTCATCTCTTTCTTTTCGGCGTCAGGCCGAGCACGGTTTAGAACCTTCAGGAAGTCAGAGGTTTTGGCTCTCATGCGGGTGTGGATGTAGGCCTAGGACAGCAGGAAAGACTCATCACACTACAATAGACACTGTGCACATCACTCAGATTCATCCACTCTGACAAGCAAGCTCAACTTTCTTAGCATTATAGAGCATTATAGAGCACCCCCTACGCTTCCTGTAGTGTATTACAGTCTGTCAGAATGAGCGTGTGGATCATATGAACATTATAGAGCATTATAGAGCGCCCCCTTCGCTTCCTGTAGTGTATTACAGTCTGTAAGAATGAGCGTGTGGATCATATGAACATTATAGAGCGTTATAGAGCACCCCCTACGCTTGTAGTGTATTACAGTCTGTCAGAATGAGCGTGTGGATCATATGAACATTATAGAGCATTATAGAGCGCCCCCTTCGCTTCCTGTAGTGTATTACAGTCTGTCAGAATGAGCGTGTGGATCATATGAACATTATAGAGCATTATAGAGCGCCCCCTACGCTTCCTGTAGTGTATTACAGTCTGTCAGAATGAGCGTGTGGATCATATGAACATTATAGAGCATTATAGAGCGCCCCCTACGCTTCCTGTAGTGTATTACAGTCTGTCAGAATGAGCGTGTGGATCATATGAACATTATAGAGCATTATAGAGCGCCCCTACACTTCCCGTAGTGTATTACAGTCTGTCAGAATGAGCGTGTGGAACATATGAACATTATAGAGCATTATAGAGCGCCCCCTACGCTTCATGTAGTGTATTACAGTCTGTCAGAATGAGCGTGTGGATCATATGATCATTATAGAGCATTATAGAGCGCCCCTACACTTCCTGTAGTGTATTACAGTCTGTCAGAATGAGCGTGTGGATCATATGAACATTATAGAGCATTATAGAGCGCCCCTACGCTTCCTGTAGTGTATAACAGTCTGTCAGAATGAGCGTGTGGATCATATGATCATTATAGAGCATTATAGAGCGCCCCTACACTTCCTGTAGTGTATTACAGTCTGTCAGAATGAGCGTGTGGATCATATGATTATTATAGAGCATTATAGAGCGCCCCTACGCTTCCTGTAGTGTATAACAGTCTGTCAGAATGAGCGTGTGGATCATATGAACATTATAGAGCATTATAGAGCGCCCCCTACGCTTCCTGTAGTGTATAACAGTCTGGCAGAATGAGCGTGTAGATCATTTGAACATTATAGAGCATTATAGAGCGCCCCCTACACTTCCTGTAGTGTATTACAGCCTGTCAGAATGAGCGTGTGGATCATATGAACATTATAGAGCATTATAGAGCGCCCCCTACACTTCCTGTAGTGTATTACAGTCTGTCAGAATGAGCGTGTGGATCATATGAACATTATAGAGCATTATAGAGCGCCCCCTACACTTCCTGTAGTGTAGTACAGCCTGTCAGAATGTGTGTGTGGATCATATGAACATTATATAGTGCCCCCTACACTTCCTGTAGTGTATTACAGTCTGTCAGAATGAGCGTGTGGATCATATGAACATTATAGAGCATTATAGAGCGCCCCCTATTCTATTTTTTAACAAATGTGTATTCTTGCAGTTTTCCCATCTCCATAAAGTTCTCTCTCCAGTCCACTCACATAGCAAAGAGCTCGCCGGTCAGGCTGCGCTGTCCCACCTTTCAAAAACATCACTGAGATTACACATTAACAGACCTGCAATCTTCCTCTTTAAAGTCGCATATTTGCTACAACAGGGCTGAGGAAGCAGACAAATCCAGGACTGACTAAGCGCTTTAACAGCATGCTGTGCAGAGGGAGGGCACGAACCGAGGCTGTTAGTGCAGTGAGCTCACCTTAGAGCACTTTATGTGGTAGTGCAGGTAATCCCTGAAGGTGTGGATGAGGTTGATGGTGTTGTCTCTGGCGTTGGCGTTTGTATGACGGGGAAACAGGACTACAGGAGATAGAGACAGAGACAGAGTTTAATATCACTATTAAAAAGCTGTATAGAACCCTTACTTACACACATTATAACAATAACACTGCTACTAATCATAATCATAATAATAATAATAATGATAATTAATAATGATGATTAAATTTTACATTCCCATGGTGACAAGTTC
Organism: Salminus brasiliensis; assembly: GCF_030463535.1. NCBI lineage: Eukaryota > Metazoa > Chordata > Actinopteri > Characiformes > Bryconidae > Salminus > Salminus brasiliensis. Next base: position 2,922,658 of record NC_132885.1, read on the forward strand.
AATGACAGTTCAATGGCAAACAAGCAAGCAGCAGGCCCTTATGAAGTCACATGCTATATAGATATAGGGCCGAAATGAGGGGTGTTCAGGTCAGTTTCTGTAGTATTGCTGTGTATCTTAGCAGCGGAAAACACAGGAGGAGCTCCACCGACTGAAAACAGCCTAGACAGACGTTCATCGCTATCTCAGCAGTGAATTGTCAACACAGGCGTGTGCAGCACGACGCTCGTACACCCACCCGCTCTTTACACCACTGAAATAGCCTGCCAAGGTCAGTCTGACCGGACCTGGCTCTTAAAGGGAGCAGCAAGAGACATGCTGATTGGTTTATTACTGCACGTTACTCCCAAAAAAACAACAACAACAAAAAAACACCCATGATTAATTACCATTGTTACAATATCAAAGGCACACCGACACGCCCCCTAAATCAAGGTCGCTAAAATAGGGCCCATAGTAATATATAGTTATGGGCCATTAAAAAGTTAGTGCTTAGCAGGCTACTGGTCATGCATCTCAGGTAAGATTATTACTATTAATATTAGCCCTATTAATTATCATTACTCTAACCATCACTGCCATGACTATATTAAGTTCTACTACACCATGATTATTATATTATGATTATGAATATGCCGCACACCTGAGCAGTACAACAGTTTAGATGGTTCTGTGGCTTTTATTAATAATTTATAAATAGTTGTGAGTCTTGGTTTCTTTCAAGGTTTTATCCTCCAGCTCTGAGGGAGTTTTCATATCTTCTGATGATGTTGATTTCTTGTATTTTTTTTTACTAATTACTGATTGTGACACATTTTGGCATTAAAATGACTTAAAAGCATTAATATTAAATGTTCTGATACATTTATGCTACCTGACCTTTTTTATGCATACCTTTATTCTTTTTCAGTAGGTTTTAAACATATTTAGTAATTTCCGAAAGCTTCCGAATAGCATAGCATAGCAACAATAGTCCTTATAAGAACTGAGAGATGTCCTAAAAAATGAAAACACCCACACACTGAATACAAATATGAACAACAGCTAAGCAAACTCACTGCCAGCCACAGCCACAGAAAAGTATACACAAAAAAATGATCTGTAGAGCCTACTAAAGCAAACAGCCTGTGACCGGTGTGTGCGTTGCGTGTAAGATGTGGGTTATGCTGGTCAAAAATAAGTAGAGTTAAAACACACACACATACAGAACACATGCAGATGCAGCGGCCCCTGCAGGAGGCCGGGTAACCCCGCGCTCGTATTTGCAGTGATAATAAAAACACTGAGCTCTTCCGGACAGAGCCCACTAAATCAACACTGACTTGGCTCATAAAGACGAGCAGGTTAACAGGCCGTTGGCTGCGGGAGGTGTGCCAGTGTGTGGATGGGAGTAGGAGGAGTTGGATGTTTACAGGCAGGGTCTGAACACACACAGGTGTGGCTTCAGGGGGCACGTGCAACAGGGGACGTTTTCCATCAGTTTGCATTGGACTCAGGGGTGTAGTGAAAAGCTGGTCTGCGCCAAGAGGCCAAGCAACACCTGCTGATGGCGTGCTCACCTTTGATTGGTCAGTGGAAAGCTGTTTTAATGTATTTATGCTTTTATTTATTTATTTTTAAACATTTTTATATTTTTATTCCAGAATCTGAATATTCTTAATTATTCGTAAAAATGCACTGCTCGTTAAAAGGGTGTATTGCATTAATAAGCTGTTATATAAATAAGCTCCCTGGACAAAAACAAACTAGCACCTTTGCGTGTTTAAGGTGGTATGAACTTCAGAAACTGCAGATGGCGCTGCATGAGGATGATCTGGCTATAAATACCTGTGGGGTGTGTGACTGGGATCATAGATTGAGAAGAGGTGGTGCAGTGCAGGGAGCTGCAAAGCAGATACAGTTAATGATTGATTGGCTAAGAGGAGGAATTTTCAGCATTTGGGCGTGGCCAAAGACCATAGTGTGAAGGAAGGAGCCGAATCTGCCGGTGGATGGAAGCAGACGGTCATACGGGTCTACCAGCAGTGGCAAAAAACCCTGTCTATCCCAATTATCAGGTAGCTGGACTCACTCTTCGTGACTGAGTGAGACGCACTGCTCCTTCACGTTGAGAAAAGCCAGCTGAGGTGGCCCGGGCATCTGATGCCAAGGATGCCCACTGGTTGCCTCCCAATATAGGCTTACTGGGCTAAACCAACTGGGAGCACAAGCACAAGGCCCTGCTGGAGGAATTGTATCTCCTGACTGGGCTGGGGGCGCTTGGGGACACCCAAGCTGGAGATGGTAACGAGGTTACGCTCATGGCTGGTGTGACGGAGGAGGTGTGTACAGTGTTCTAAGCCTGTATTAGCTTTGGCTGTCTTGCATCTCTTGTGTAAGGAGAGTGGTTATGTGTGAGGGTCCTTACCAGCAACTGTGTTCACAAGAGGCTGTTTGGAGTGAAAGAGGGGGAAAAAGAAGGTCACTGATAAATCAGTGCTACTGTACCTACCGAAGGTGATGTAGCCGATGTTGTCTCCGACTGCAGCATCCGTGTCCTTCAGTTCCAGAGGAGGCTCTCTGTGGCTGAACAGCACCTGAGGAGCCGTATGACTGGCACGCCGACCCTCTTTAAATTCCTGCAGACAGACAGACATTGGCACTAGTAAGCATACTGTAGCCCTATTGAAGACATTACTGATGAGATCTAGGATTTCAATCCAGTATGAATCAGCAATAAATGTGCAGCATTTTCAATCCAGTATGAATCTGTAGTGCATCGTTTTATTAACAGCCTGACAGTAATAAATATGTGAAGAAATTTTAATCCAGTAGTAATCTGTAGTGTGAGTATTTTAATAGTCCAACAACTGACCGATGCTGAGCAATTTTAACCCAGTATGAATCGGCATGTGATGGCAACAAATGCTGGGAAATATTAATCCAGTATGAATCTGCAATATGCTTTTTTTTTTTTTTTTTTAAATAGTATGATGGCAACAAATGCTGAGCAATTTTAATCCAGTATGAATCTGCAATATGTTTTTTTTTAAATAGTATGATGGCAACAAACACTGAGCAATTTTAATCCAGTATGAATCTGCAATATGTTTTTTTTAAATAGTATGATGGCAACAAACACTGAGCAATTTTAATCCAGTATGAATCTGCAATATGTTTTTTTTTAATAGTGCGATTGCAACAAATGCTGAGCAATTTTAACCCAGTATAAATCGGCATGTGATGGCAACAAATGCTGGGACATATTAATCCAGTATGAATCTGCAATATGCTTTTTTTTTTTTAATAGTGTGACGGCAACAAATGCTGAGCAATTTTAATCCAGTATGAATCTGCAATATGTTTTTTTTAAATAGTATGATGGCAACAAATGCTGAGCAATTTTAATCCAGTATGAATCTGCAATATGTTTTTTTTTAATAGTGCGATTGCAACAAATGCTGAGCAATTTTAATCCAGTATGAATCTGCAATATGTTTTTTTTTAATAGTGCGATTGCAACAAATGCTGAGCAATTTTAACCCAGTATGAATCGGCATGTGATGGCAACAAATGCTGGGACATATTAATCCAGTATGAATCTGCAATATGCTTTTTTTTTTTTTTAATAGTGTGACGGCAACAAATGCTGAGCAACTATAATCCAGTATGAATCCAGTAGGACTCCAGTATGAATGCAGTGTATTTAGTGTTTCACCGTCCTACAACATTACCTGTTGAGTTCTTTGAAATAGGTATGAATCTGTAAGTGCGGTTTTACAGTCTAACAGTAATAACTGTGCACGGAATGTCCTGCTTTTATTGATCATGCTACTGATCATGGTTTCTATTTAGAGTCAATTTAATTTTTTTATTTAAGTCAATTAAATCCTGACAAACTGCACGAAAACCTCACCGGGTTAAACTACTCCACAGTTTGAACATCTCAGTACTCAAAATTAGAAACAGGTACCACGAGGTATAATTAACATAAAGGTCGTAAGAGTTCACTATTTGAATGAAAGGTAATAATTATCTTATTATTAAGCTCAAAATGCTCAAAACTGTCAAAGACTCCAACTGTCATTCCAGCTTCATCCTCATTAACACATTCCTTCATTCCGCTGAAAGCCCTTTTGTAAATCACAATAGGGAACGCCACACCGGATTAGTCAAACTTGGACCATTAAAAGTTTGGGTACACCCATCTTTTCAACATTAAAAAATAAATAAATATAACAGCATTCTTGACTTGACTTTTTTTTAAATAAATCCAAAGCATCCGCACACAGCTGCTTTATCTTCACTAAAGAACGGTTACCATTCAATAAAGGGGGTAACAGAGAAAACCCAACACTACTGAGAACATCCCGACAGGAATCAAGCATCTGACAGGCAGCGTATCTGATGAAGCTTTGTGCTGCCAAGTGAATATTAGCACTCTTCCAGCCTCCACCACACCTGAGCCAGGTATTAAAGAGCTAATTACTTATATAGGTGTGTTTGGAGCAGGAACAGAAGAACAGTGTCCCATGGCCGGGGGTCCTGGGTGTGGAACATGACATGACCAAGATTCTGTCACCTGTCAGACCAACACTGTCTAATGTTCCAGGCCTTATTCCAGACGTTTGCACCAGAAAGAACTTCTCTCAACGAGGAGCTTAAACCCCTTACTGATCACGGTCAGGTCAAATCCAATGGCCTCTTTAAAATCTAATTTTTTAAAAACAAATAAGACCAGAAAACACAAACACCTGAAATACTTCTTATTCAGTATCAGTATCATTATCTAGTATACATTACTCACTAACTACTAATTATTCAGTATTTACTATTAATTATTCAGTCACTATGCATTATTCAGTAACCACTATGAATTAGTATCTACTATGAATTATTTCGTTTCATTACTAGCATTCCCTATAAATTACAAAGTAGGGCTGTATGATGTTGGACAAAACTGACATTGCAATACTTTTTTGTTCTCAGTAGCCACTATGAATTACTCAGTATTCCCTAAGAATTATACAGTTACTCAATTATTCATCTACTATGAATCATTTAATATCCAATACCAGTTATTTAGAAACTGCATTATTATATCATTTGCATTATTCAGTAACCACTATGAATTAGCATCTATGATAAATAAATAATGTATGTGTCATTGCTAACATCCCCTATGAATTACATAGTATCCACTATGAATTATTTAGTTTCATTATTCAGTATTAATCAGCATCTACAATAAATTACTCACAATAACTAGTATTAGTACTAGTGATTATTCGGTATCCACTAAGAATTATTCAGTATCCACAATAAGTTATTCAGAAACTACAATATCTTTCAGTAAATACTAGAGCTTATTCAGTATTAATTAGTATCCCCAAAGAATCATTCAATATCAGCTGATTCAGTATTATTAATTCGTATCCACTATGAATCATTCAGTGCCTGTTGTCAGTTATTAGGTAAGCACAATTAATTATTCAATTATTCAGTATTATTCAGCATCCCATATAAATTCAAAATAAACTATGAATTACTCAGTATCCACTATGAATTGTGCAGTATCATTATATTCAGTATCCACTATGAATTGTGCAGTAGCATTATATTCAGTATCCACCATCAATTGTGCAGTAGCATTATATTCAGTATCCAATATGAATTATGCAGTAGCATTTTATTCAGTATCCACTATGAATTGTGCAGTAGCATTATATTCAGTATCCAGTATAAATTGTGCAGTAGCATTATATTCAGTATCCAGTATAAATTATGCAGTAGCATTTTATTCAGTATCCACTATGAATTGTGCAGTAGCATTATATTCAGTATCCACTATGAATTGTGCAGTAGCATTATATTCAGTATCCACTATGAATTATGCAGTAGCATTTTATTCAGTATCCACTATGAATTGTGCAGTAGCATTATATTCAGTATCCAATATGAATTATGCAGTAGCATTTTATTCAGTATCCACTATGAATTGTGCAGTAGCATTATATTCAGTATCCACTATGAATTGTGCAGTAGCATTATATTCAGTATCCAATATGAATTATGCAGTAGCATTTTATTCAGTATCCACTATGAATTGTGCAGTAGCATTATATTCAGTATCCACTATGAATTGTGCAGTAGCATTATATTCAGTATCCACTATAAATTGTGCAGTAGCATTATATTCAGTATCCACTATGAATTGTGCAGTAGCATTATATTCAGTATCCACTATAAATTACTTATAGAAAACTAATATGGGAGTTATCACAATGACTATTCACAATCACAAGACTAATAGACACATTCTCCAGCAACACACACACACACACACACACACACACACACACACACACACACACACACACACACACACACACACACTCCTCTGTGTAACTGACTGCTGTACTGAAAGCACTGACTCACTGTAAGTGGGGGAGGAGAGGGGGGTGGGGGCTAATGCTCGGTTTAACTCTGTCATTTCTGCCCTATCACACAATCTGAAGCTGCAGAACGGTTCCAGATGCTGGAGATGTTCTGTAAGTGTGTCTACAGGGTGCGACAAGCAGGAACATGAAGAAGAAGTGCTGTGTTCTGGTTAACTGGAGAAGACACTCTAACAAACCTCTAGCAGCCTGTGTGAGACTGTGAGACCGAGTGTGTGTGTGTGTGTGTTGTCTGATTTGTCCTGATAGTCCCCACAGAGACGAACCTGCATGAACACTTTTCCGATGATGACATCATCATCGTCCTTAAAGACCGTGCTGAACACCACCGTCACGCGGTCCTTCTTCGCCTCCAGGTACCTGAAAACACAGAAACCAGAGAACTGCTGAGCTGATGGAACGGGGATGGTGAAAAGTAAGACCCCTCAGTCTTACAACCACAACAAACGACAAAGCCTTTCTCCACAGAACCAAACCAGGTTCCGTCAGCAGTAATGAGGTCAGAGGAAGAGAGCTGGGCTGGGTTTGTGAAAGCGGCTTAAGAAAGAAATGGTTAAGGATATCCTCTTTTTCTCTTCAGACAAACTGTAAAAACAATTTTAAGGAACCGTTCACGAGAAAGTTCTTCTTAAAACCTACTTATGAAGTGTGTGAAAAATACATATTCGGTCAATAACAACAATACTTTGTGACATAACCCTTGTTGGCAATGACAGCTGGTATTTTGGCCCATTCCTCCATGCAGATCTCCTCTAGAGCAGTGATGTTTTGGGGCTGTCGCTGGGCAACACAGGCTTTCAATTACCTCCACAAATGTATTATTCTATGGGGTTGAGGTCTGGAGACTGGCTGGGCCACTCCAGGACCTTGAAATGCTTTTTACAGAGCCACTCCTTTGTTGCCCGAGTGGTGTGTTTGGGATCATTGTCATGCTGCAAGACCCAGCCACGTCCCATCTTCACGTTCCATGCTCTCACTGATGGAAGGAGGTTTTGGCTCAAAATCCTATAATTATTATTATTATTATTATTACTGTTACTACTTACATGGACTCATCGTCTCTGTAATGGACAACAGCCCGCTGTTCGCCCTCGCGGCCTTCCTCCTGGAACTTGAAGTATTTCTCAAATACGGACGCAAAGCAGTTCCTCTTCAGCATGCCGGCCTGGTGGACCACTTCCTCCTTGTTAGCCGGCAGAGAGTCCAAGTCAAACAGCAGAGAGACGTTATAGCCTACGGAAGAAACACAGGGGAATCAGTCGAACTCCGTCAGTCCGCTCCTCCACTGGGTCAGTCCCAGTCTTTTCAGGAAAATCGTTTTCCAGGAATTTTCCTGCCGTTAGGGACTTTAACTGGTCCGTATTAAAAATCTCTCAGTATAAACTGGTTTTAGACAGGCGGTTACTGGATGTACTGTTCCCACACCTGTCATGCAAAAACCTTGTATCTCCAAAAAAGAGGCGCTTTACTGGAGAAGGAAAAAACCTCCTTAACTTTCAATGGAAAAAGTCACATTGGAGCATTTCTATTGGTCCAATCGTCATAAAATTCTGATCAGTATGAAAAAAAAAACAATTAAAACAATTTACATTTTGGTCAGAAATGGAGATACAGGATTTTTGCATGACCACAATGAGAAGCAAACCTTTTCCACACATGCAAATCACAGTACCCCCCCCCCCCATATTGGGGCTATAATATTGGGAGAAAAATGGGAGAAAATGACGTGCAGTTAGACTAGTTGCTGACCGATGCAAGCAAGCATGCAAGCAAAGGCTTCTACTACCATCAAATGACGGACAATTAACAAAGCAAGCTGGCCAACGCATGTGTGACACGTGTAATACCATCCTACCAATCATGGACAAATCTCAATTTCATGAGCAATGACTTATGAATTCACTGTGAGAAGAACTACACTACACTACACACTATAACCACTACAGCATCAGGAGCTCAAACATCCACCTCAGTGGATCAACAGCAGAACCTTTCCAGGATCTCACCAGAGGTCTCCGGCCACTTTAATCAATTCTCAGTTTCTAGACGCTTCCCTGACTGAAAAATATTCCCCATTCTGACATCCTGCACATACTTAACTGAATACCGCCTTATAAAAATAAATAAACAAACAAACAAACAAATAAATAAATAAATAATTGTCTGCTAAATGCCGTACGTGCAAATGTTACAAAAAGTGTCAATTAAGAGAATATTTGAGAACTGAGAGTTTATCTACCAGGACACGGCCACAGTTTTCTAACTAACGACCGTTTACCCCCCAATTTCAGTCTGTTTGTAGATGCAGTGACTGGACCCACATCAGCAAGTCAATGAAAGATTACTGAAGACCTCCACACACTAAGAGAAGAGTGTGTGATAGTGTAGCTAAATGGAGGGGTCTCAGCTTTTAAATGTATCTCAAGCTTATAGAGGTTTAGGAATGACAGTCCAGCGGTTGTATTTGTACGACTTCTGCTCTGGGTGAAAATTCAAGCTGAGAAGTTCATCTTGTGTGTGTGTGTGTGTGTATGTGTGTATGTATACATATATATATATATTATATATATATATATATATATATATATATATATATATATATATATATATATATATATATATATATTATATATATATATATATGCGCACACACACACACACACACACACACACACACACACACACACACACACACACATCTATCTGTCTGTCTGTCTGTCTGTCTGAGATCTATCTATCTTGTTCTCGTGATCCACAATATGCTTTTATGAGTGTATGGTGGATATCGTCCGTGCTTAAAGAGCACTGATTAACTGCACATTTCATTACAGAGAGTGTAATATGTCTTATTTAACTGAATGGAGTGCAGCATATGGTGATATAAACGTTTTCCTAAATCACCCAGCATTTACATACATAAATACACATGAAAAAAGAAAGAAATGGGGAACAACTGTATCAGCTTACCATCCTCTGCTGGAACTAGGAAGTTTCCATACACCCTCTTCAGCAGCTGAAACCAAACACAGCATGTATCTCAGTACAGCACACAGACACACACACACACACACACACACACACACACACACACACACACACACACACACACGCTCTGTACTTCTCCTTACTGATGCTCTACATGTGTATCAGCACTGTGAACATCCTAGTCCGGCCTTGATGACGACTCACACCACACTGTTTTTCTATGTTCAGAACCGATAGCACTGTAGCACCGACAGCACGTCACTATGATCAGAGGGTCGCCGGTTCGAATCCCGGTCAAGCTGCTAAGCCATCTGCAGCCGAGGCTCAGAGAGAGCACAACTAGCCTTGCTTTCTCCAGGGTGGGTAGATGGCGCTCTCTCCACATTTCGCTTCGCTGCGGCGCCGACTGCCACTGTTGTCTGCGGGCAGGTGCGTCTGGACTGCTCACGCCTTGGAGGGAGCGTATGCTAGTCCGCCCTCACTGGTGTCAGAGGCATTGTGTGCGATGGGTGGAGAGATTACGTACGGGTTGGGGAATTGGCGGTCCGAATTGGGGGGAACATGGGTAAAAATTGGCTCAAATAAATAAACAAATCAAAAATTCATATAAAAAAACAAATAATATAAACATATATGTGTGTGTGTGTTTATATTTATTACTGATATTTTTTTTATTTGTTAATTAAAATTTTTTTTTTTTGTAATTTATATATACACATAATATATAATTTATATATAACAGTGTGGTTTGTCTTGCTCACAGTGAAATACACCAGCAGAACAAAAACACTGATATTCAGCAACATTATATATATATATATGTTGCTGAGTATCAATATGTGTCAGAGGCATTGTGTGCGATGGGAGGGGAGATTACGTACGGGTTGGGAAATTGGCGGCCCGAATTGGGGAGAACGTGGGTAAAAACCGGATCAAATAAATAAATAAATAAATAAATAGATAGATAAATATATTTTTAAAATAATAATATCAATAATAAATATAAACGTATGTGTGTGAATTTATATTTATTATTGATATATATAAAATATATCATTTATATATATGTAATTAAATGATCGTGTAAAAGCCGACCTCTTTACATCAGCACACAGCAGCCCGTTCTGCTCATCAGCACCAAAACAAGCATGATGTGGTTTCTGAGGCTTTCAGCAGACGATCCCACTCTACTACCAATTCCTCAGCATTTGCACACGCTGAGCATGTGACCCCTGTGTTTGTGAAAGCCCAGAAACGTGGTTTGAATGTTTGTTTGCATTGTCTAGAAGCTCCAGCACGCTTCCCTCGGCTGCAACGGCTGACACTCGACTCCCTAAACCTAAAAAAATTAAAAATTTAAGAAATTTCTTAAGAAATCTTTGTAAAAACATTACAATGAATGCATTCAGCTTCTTTAAGCTGCAACCTTTGCTGACACAGATGTGCAAATGCACCCTCACAGCTTGTCTAGTCCCTGTAGAGAAGAAGTACTGCCAATAGAATAGGACTCTCTGGAGCAGAAAAACACCATGACCCTATTGGACCATGCAGCCTAATGCCAGGCGTGGGCTAGTAGAGGGGTATAAAACGCCCCTAGCATTGAGGAGCTGTGGAGCAGTAAAGGAACTGTGTGGAATTAGTTGAGGAGTTAAGGAGTAAGGTGTAGTGTGGATAATCCAATGTCCCGACCTCACTAACGCTCTTGTCGCTGAATGCAATCAAATCCTCACAGCAATGCTCCTTCAAAAAATAATGTAGAAAGCCGCCTTCATCCATGGACAGTAGAGACAGTTCCTCCAACCAAAGCAGGATCGACTCTTTTAAATAGCCTTGATTTTTAGAAGGAAACCTAAATTAGCAGGTGTCCCAATACTTTTGTCCATCTATTTTTAACTAATAGACTGTCACACGCAGCCTGCCTTAGTAACACAGCAGCGCGGAGCGTTGCTACTAAAACCATGTGACTTCCCCTGTCGGAGGTGAGTCAGAGGCACTTCTCTTTCTCCCCTACGCCGAGATCAGACTGTGATCATCAGACCCTGCAGGACAGAGGTGTGACTTCACCAACAATATTTACGCAGGGTTGCTAAGCTAGATCACCTGCCTGAGCTGAACACAAATCTGATTGGCTGTGACCTCAACCACAGCTTCAGTTTCAGTTCACCTCCCTGCTCAACCCTAGAGCCTCACTACGAAGCACAGCTGACCGACATCATGCGTACACTGGGTGTCCAAATGTTTGTGGACACATCTAGTCCCTGTAGAGAACATCATGACCCTATTGGCACCATGCGGCCTAATAATGCCAGGCGTGGGCTAGTAGGGGGGTATTAAGCCCCCCAGCATTGAGCTGTGGAGCAGTGGAAGAACTGTGTTCTCTGAAATGATGGATGTTGGAGCTCCAGGGTGAGTTGGGGGTGATGAGGTGGGGTGACGATTAGCATCCAATATCCTGACTCATCCTGCAATCAAATCCTCACAGCAGTGCTCCTTCAAAATCTAGCAGAAAGCCTTCTT
>NC_132885.1:2937096-2949596 GCF_030463535.1 Salminus brasiliensis
TGTAAACTGTAATTTTACAAGCCACTCAGGCTGGAGGGATACATGAAAGGTGTCGAGCAGCAAAATAGTCCTTTTTTTTTTATTTTATTTTAATCCGCCACTATTTTACCATCATCAACATCCCATATAGAGCTCAGTGTACACAAAGACATGCATAGGCTCACTGCTGGGGCTGGACAGTAAATAAAATGCCCATAATAAGGCATCTCGAACCCTGAATTATGCAGGAATGCTGAAAAACAGGTGGAATTCCCCGTTAAATTCTCCCACTCGGCTCATTTCTTCTAGAAATGCCTGAGTTTTTAATATTCGCCTGATTAAACCCACTGCTGTGCTCCTCAATCACTAATATAATCCACAGTGCCCGGGCTAATTACACATAACCCACGGTAAAAACCCAGCCAAGGCAAACAGGAAGGTGCACGGCACGCCTACAAGGTACAATCTACCCCCCAAAGCTGTGTGCTGGCCTCCGCACTGCGAGCAGGCTGGTTCAGTGCTTCTGGGTGGATGGCGGAAGTCTGAAGCTGCTGGGCGGGATCAGACAATCCGAGCAAAGCCGTGAAGCCCAGCCTTATAAGGAGAGGACAACTCTGTGCTGCAAGCAGTCAGCGTCTACACCTACAGCCCTGCCCTCAGCGCTGAGAACCAGAAGACATTTTCAGGGCTTTTCTAAGCATATGGAGGAGACTGTTAGTAATGAAACCTGCAGCTGATCAGTGTTTATTAGCACTAACAGTGTGATTAGACTGAAGGGTTCGTTAGATGAAGAGCAGCAGATGTGGAGTAGAAATCTGGATCTGAACAGTAGTTTAGAAGAGTCTGAATCTGATGTTTTTAGACTGTGATTATACGTATCGTGATAAATAATGGGTTGATAAATGTGTTCTTTAAATATCGTGATATGATATGTTTATTAATATCGCCCAGCCCAAACACTAACCCTGCCCTCAATTTTATTAAGCTGTTACCTTCATTTAATTAATGGAGCGCCTCTAAACTGAGGGGACGGTTTTATCAAACCGAGGGGACGTTCTGTAAAACCGAGGGGACGAGTTATCAAGCTGAGGGGACGAGTTATCGAACTGAGGGGACGTTCTGTAAAACCGAGGGGACGTTCTGTAAAACCGAGGGGACGAGTTATCAAACCGAGGGGACGAGTTATCAAGCTGAGGGGACGTTTTGTAAAATCAAGGGGACGAGTTATCGAGCTGAGGGGACGTTCTATCGAGCTGAGGGGACGCTCTATCGAGCTGAGGGGACGCTCTATTGAACTGAGGGGACGCTCTATCGAGCTGAGGGGACGTTCTATCGAGCTGAGGGGACGTTCTATCGAGCTGAGGGGACGCTCTATCGAGCTGAGAGGACGTTCTATCGAGCTGAGGGGACGCTCTATTGAACCGAGAGGACGCTTTATCAAGCTGAGGGGACGTTCTGTAAAACCGAGGGGACGAGTTATCGAGCTGAGGGGACGAGTTATCGAGCTGAGGGGACGAGTTATCGAGCTGAGGGGACGAGTTATCGAGCTGAGGGGACGCTCTATTGAACTGGGAGGACGAGTTATCGAGCTGAGGGGACGCTCTATTGAACCGGGAGGACGCTTTATCAAGCTGAGGGGACGTTCTATTGAACTGAGGGGACGCTTTATCGAGCTGAGGGGACGCTCTATCGAGCTGAGGGGACGCTCTATCGAGCTGAGGGGACGAGTTATCGAGCTGAGGGGACGTTCTATTGAACTGAGGGGACGCTCTATTGAACCGATAAGACGGATTTTCTAACCGAGGGGACGCACTATCGAACCGAGGGGACGCACTATCGAACCGAGGGGTTGTTCTATTAAATTGAGGGAACAGGTTGTTAAGCTGAGGGGACGAGTTATCAAGCTGAGGGGCGTCCAAATATTATATTTCTACCTTGATACTTCAGAGTCTGTAGCATATGTTAAGACATATGATTAATAAAGACTAAAAATCTGATTAAAATTTGTGCTCAAAAACAGACAGACAGACAAAAGAAATGCAGACAGACAGGCAGAAAGACAGACAGAAAAACAGACAGACAGGCAGACAGACAGACAGACAGACAAAAGAAATGCAGACAGACAGGCAGAAAGACAGACAGAAAGACAGACAGGCAGTCAGTCAGACAGACAGAAAGACAGAAAAACAGACAGACAGACAAAAGAAATGCAGACAGAAAGACAGACAGACAGAAAAACAGACAGACAGAAAGACAGACAGACAGACAGAAAGACAGACAGGCAGAAACACAGACAGGCAGACAGAAAGACAGACAGACAGAAAAACAGACAGACAGACAGACAGAAAAACAGACAGGCAGAAAAACAGACAGACAGACAGAAAGACAGACAGACAGAAAAACAGACAGACAGACAGACAGACAGAAAGACAGACAGACAGAAAAACAGACAGGCAGAAAAACAGACAGACAGACAGACAGACAGAAAAACAGACAGACAGACAGAAAGACAGTCAGAAAAACAGACAGGCAGAAAAACAGACAGACAGACAGAAAGACAGACAGGCAGTCAGTCAGACAGCCACACCCCACAGTGATGCTCTGTCTAACGAGGCTGAGTTCCCTCCCTTTGGAATTCTCCAGTCCACCTTAAATTTACAGCTGTTGCGCGCTGGAGCCTCGGTTTCGTTCATGCAGCGGATGCCCCATTTAAGGTGGACTACACAATTCGGAAACAGGCTAGCTAAATCCACCCTAGTTTGTAAGGAAACGTCTCCAGTCTTAGTTATAACAGTCTACTGTACTTCACCTCCATCCTTACTGATGCACAGGTCCTTCCGGAGCGGAATCCGGGCTTATTCAGACACAAACATGCAACACAACCCGGTCCCAGTGCAGCACAGCGGCCACTGTAGCTACACACACATTTCAATGTAAACGCATGTAGAGCATTATAAATCCTAATAAACAGATGATAAACGCATGCAAATGTGAATATGAAGGTTAGCCAGTGCTAATAGCCTTATTTCTCTAAGCTCACCCGCTGGCCGCGCTCTCGAATTTCAGCGTCAGCGTTTCCTCAATGATCCGGTTGTTTATCTCCAGCAGAATCATGGTGGCCGGGTTTAGATGGTTTAATGCTGTTTAAAACCTTTTAAAAGTGTTTAAAATATTAGTTTTATCTCCTAAAAGCTGGAACAGCCCCCAGTCTGCTCTCAGCGCTTCCGCATTGAGCTCCAAGCCCCGCAGAACTCAGGGCTGCCCGAGCTGCTGCCTGCGCTAAACACACCACAGGTTAGGCTGGTGATCAGCTCAGGGCCACTGGGAGACCCTTTAGGTACTCCAAGAACCTAGGGGCCTCTCCAAGAACTCCAATAAACCTTTGGGGTTTAATCAGTATGAAATCAGGTTTCCTACAAAGCCCATTTGAATGAAGGTTCCTCGATGGTCTTTAGACTGTATTATATTTGGATATCCAGCTTTGAGGAACGTCCTGAATTAATTTCACTGAAATAAACTTGCGCTGTGCCTTATTCACTGTCCCCTACATGTGGAAATCCACATCAATATATAGCGCCTTTGATGGTGGTGAATGATTTCGGCCTCCTCGTTACGTGCTGTGTGACAGCAGGATTGCTTCACAAGTTATTAAACTGAGGGGACAGGATATCAAACTGAGGGGACAGGATATCAAACTGAGGGGACGGGTTTATAAAACTGAGGGGACAGGTTATCAAACTGAGGGGACAGGATATCAAACTGAGGGGACAGGTTATCAAACTGAGGGGACAGGTTTATAAAACTGAGGGGACAGGTTATCAAACTGAGGGGACAGGATATCAAACTGAGGGGACAGGTTATCAAACTGAGGGGACGGGTTTATAAAACTGAGGGGACAGGTTATCAAACTGAGGGGACAGGATATCAAACTGAGGGGACAGGTTATCAAACTGAGGGGACAGGTTTATAAAACTGAGGGGACAGGTTATCAAACTGAGGGGACAGGATATCAAACTGAGGGGACGGGTTTATCAAACTGAGGGGACAGGTTTATAAAACTGAGGGGACAGGTTATCAAACTGAGGGGACAGGATATCAAACTGAGGGGACAGGATATCAAACTGAGGGGACGGGTTTATCAAACTGAGGGGATGGGTTTATAAAACTGAGGGGACAGGATATCAAACTGAGGGGACAGGATATCAAACTGAGGGGACAGGATATCAAACTGAGGGGATGGGTTTATAAAACTGAGGGGACAGGATATCAAACTGAGGGGACAGGATATCAAACTGAGGGGACAGGATATCAAACTGAGGGGATGGGTTTATCAAACTGAGGGGACGAGTTATCAGGCTGAGGGGACATTCCATTAAACTGAGAGGCATTTCATCAAACTGAGGGGACAGGGTATCAAACGGAGGGGACATACTATTAAATTGTCCTCAGTTTTATATGGGTTATCAAACTGAGGGAACAGGTTTATAAAACTGAGGGGACAGGTTATCAAACAGAGGGGACATGCTATTAAATTGTCCTCAGTTTAATAGTACGTCCCCTCAGTTTGATAAACCCGTTCCCTCAGTTTAATATGGGTTATTAAACTGAGGGGGCGGGTTATAAAACTGAGGGGACATTCTATTAAACTGAGGGGACATTCTATCAAACTGAGGGACGGGTTTATCAAACTGAGGGGGCGGGTTATAAAACTGAGGGGGCGGGTTTATCAAACTCAGGGGACATACTATTAAATTGTCCTCAGTTTAATAGTACGTCCCCTCAGTTTTATAAACCCGTCCCTCAGTTTAATAGGGGTTATCAAACTGAGGGGACAGATTTATTATATTATTATACATTATACACCCACTATACACACATTGTACACACATTATACACCATACACACACTATACATGGGTGTGAATTCAGGTGTAGTGTGTGTGTGTGTGTGTGTGTGTGTGTGTGGGGGGGGGGGGTCTTTGTGGGTGCTGTGTTCCAGTAGCAAGTGCAGGGTGCAGAGTGTGTTTGTGTGGGGTGGAGGTGCTATGATAGCTTGTGGACTCTGGACCGGTCCACTGTGCTGCAGCCTAAATGCTCAAGGATAGAAGCTGTCTCTGAACCGACTGGTTCTGGTCTTCAAGCTTCTGCACCCCCTGCCACCGGGCAGCTGTGAGAACAGGCAGTGGCTTGGGTGGGTGGAGTCCTCGATAATCCTCCGTGACTTCCTCAGACCGCAGCTGGTGTAGAAATCCAGAAGGTATAGCAGCTGAACAACGATGGTGCGCTGAGCTTTCCGCTGGTGATACGTCCTGAGTATGTGGGGGTTCATACCCAACCTCCTCAGCCGACAGTTGTGATCGGCAGTTACATAACCTTAGTAGTAGCTAAGAAGATGCCTGAGATGATGCCTGCTACTCAGAACCCAGCCCTCTGGTTTGCTGAGGCTGATGTAGCCCTGGGCTTCTGGGTGGTGCAGCTTTACGCTCGGTTTGGTGATCAGCGTGGGAAGAATCACTGCTGCTAGCGGAGACAGAACACAGTGTTTTTCAGCCAAACCCCCTCATACCACAGGCTACAGCTTTAACCAGCTTAACTCCTGCAGAGTTGTACTGTAGCTCCGATCCGACCCACCTCCCAAACTGAGGCCCTCCCAAACTACCCAAGCAGTGGGATCTGCTTGATGACTTCACGGGACAAGCTGAAGTCATGCTGATTCCAGCTATTCCATCACACCTATGTGAAAACATACACTAGCAACAGCAGCAATATATGGGCAAAAGTATTGGGACACCTGCTCATTTTGTGTTATTTAGTAGGGCTTTCTACCAGTGTATCCTGATCAGATTCACCTCCTGAAGTGGTTTGAGTGATTATTATATGACTTCATAGGTCTGTTTACACTTTTTTATATAATCCCGATCATCAATACAGATGAACTGATCAGGTGTAAAGTATGAGTATGCAATTTTTGCTGCACCGTATAGCAGGCCGGCCTAGAGGAGGCAATGCTGCAATGCTGCCTCTTGTTTGCCTTGTTTGCCATCTTCTGTGGTGCAAAAGACTGTAGGTGTGTGTCAACGTCTGTAGCGATAGCATGTCAACTCATTACCGATACCGTAACAGCCACCAGCCTCAGCCAGCATCGCCACTACAGCTTTAGCATCGATACCACACCAGCCACCAGCCTCAGCCAGCATCGCCACTACAGCTTCAGCACCGATACCACACCAGCCGCCAGCCTCAGCCAGCATCGCCACTACAGCTTCAGCACCGATAGCACACCAGCCGCCAGCCTCAGCCAGCATCGCTACTACAGCTTCAGCACCGATACCACACCAGCCACCAGCCTCAGCCAGCATCGCCACTACAGCTTCAGCACCGATAGCACACCAGCCGCCAGCCTCAGCCAGCATCGCTACTACAGCTTCAGCACCGATACCACACCAGCCGCCAGCCTCAGCCAGCATCGCTACTACAGCTTCAGCACCAATACCACACCAGCCGCCAGCATCGCCACTACAGCTTCAGCACCGATACCACACCAGCCACCAGCCTCAGCCAGCATCGCCACTACAGCTTCAGCACCGATACCACACCAGCCGCCAGCCTCAGCCAGCATCGCTACTACAGCTTCAGCACCAATACCACACCAGCCGCCAGCATCGCCACTACAGCTTCAGCACCGATACCACACCAGCCACCAGCCTCAGCCAGCATCGCCACTACAGCTTCAGCACCGATACCACACCAGCCGCCAGCCTCAGCCAGCATCGCTACTACAGCTTCAGCACCAATACCACACCAGCCGCCAGCATCGCCACTACAGCTTCAGCACCGATACCACACCAGCCACCAGCCTCAGCCAGCATCGCCACTACAGCTTCAGCACCGATACCACACCAGGCGCCAGCCTCAGCCAGCATCGCTACTACAGCTTCAGCACCGATACCACACCAGCCGCCAGCCTCAGCCAGCATCGCTACTACAGCTTCAGCACCGATACCACACCAGCCGCCAGCCTCAGCCAGCATCGCTACTACAGCTTCAGCACCGATACCACACCAGCCGCCAGCCTCGGCCAGCATCGCCACTACAGCTTCAGCACCGATACCACACCAGCCGCCAGCCTCAGCCAGCATCGCTACTACAGCTTCAGCACCGATACCACACCAGCCGCCAGCCTCGGCCAGCATCTGCCGTGACGTTAACACATGCTAAGGTAAACACAATATGAAGAAACGCCCAAGGCTCAGTCCTCTCATTATGAAAGGGGCCTCCAGGATGTTGCTGAAGGCCCCCTCATTCAGAAGTGGCCCTGTCTGCTTTCCTGCAGATTCCACTGTCACACTGACGGATGGTCTGAACAATAAGGCAATTCTTTACACACCATGTCAGCATGTTTCCATCTGCAGAAATCACAGCCTCCTGTCACTCAAAGCTCCTTACTCTTTCAACACCCCTGAAGAAGCCTTTCCACCCCTATTCCAGCCTGGACTGACTAACAACAATCCGCCATAAAATTCAAACCGTCGGCCTAATATTGCGTAGGCCCCCCTCGTGCTCTGGCCTGTCGAGGCATGTCCTCCACAATACCTCTGAAGGTGTCCTGCTGTGGTGTCTGGCACCAAGACTAACGTCAGCAGCAGATCCTTTAAGTCCTGTAAGCATCATGAGCCTTAGGCACCCATGTCCTTCCTTGGAGCACTTTTGGTAGGTACCACTGACCACTGCATGCCAGGAACAGCCCACAAGACCTGATGCCTAATGTCTTGGAGATGTTCTGACCCAGTCATTGTCTAGAACCTCACAGCCTGGTTCTTTTCAAGGTGTCACCGATTCGTACGCTTGCTTCAACACCTTCATCGGCTCCAAGAACCTACTGTTTACTTGCTGCCTAGCATGAAGTTCCACCCCTTGACCAGAGGTACTGGACCCAGATCATCAGTGTTGTTCACTTCACCTGTGCGTGGTTTTAATGTTTTGGCTGTCTTGGCATTTATAGAACCTGTATTAGGGTTCCACTATCGCTGTAAGGGTTAATGTAGGGTAGTGTAAGTCCCTGCGGTTCCGTGCTGTTGTGTAATGCAATGATTTCACAGTGGCCTTTTGTCTGCTGTTGATCTCCACAGCATTCCTCTGTGCCTTTCTCTCGGAGAGGAGGCATGTACACACCTGTCCGGGCAGAGCTGGGGGGTCGCGCTTCAGAGGGAAAGTGTTTACAGGGTATATTCTGACGAGTAAACACTGAAGAGTCTGAAGCTCTCCGACGTCTCTCAGGGCAGAAATCGGTGGCCACTTTAATTCTCTAATAAAGGTTCTAATAAAGTGGCCAGTGAGTGGAAGAAGCACAAGATAGGTGTTTCTAATAAAGTGGCCAGTGAGTGGAAGAAGCACAAGATAGGTGTTTCTAATAAAGTGGCCAGTGAGTGGAAGAAGCACACGGTAGGTGTTTCTAATAAAGTGGCCAGTGAGTGGAAGAGGCACAAGATAGGTGTTTCTAATAAAGTGGCCAGTGAGTGGAAGAAGCACAAGGTAGATGTTTCTAATAAAGTGGCCAGTGAGTGGAAGAAGCACAAGGTAGGTGTTTCTAATAAAGTGGCCAGTGAGTGGAAGAAGCACAAGGGAGGTGTTTCTAATAAAGTGGCCAGTGAGTGGAAGAAGCACAAGGTAGGTGTTTCTAATAAAGTGGCCAGTGAGTGGAAGAAGCACAAGGTAGGGGTTTCTAATAAAGTGGCCAGTGAGTGGAAGAGACACAAGGTAGGGGTTTCTAATAAAGTGGCCAGTGAGTGGAAGAGACACAAGGTAGGGGTTTCTAATAAAGTGGCCAGTGAGTGGAAGAAGCACAAGGTAGAGGTTTCCAATAAAGTGGCCAGTGAGTGGAAGAGACACAAGGTAGAGGTTTCCAATAAAGTGGCCAGTGAGTGGAAGAAGCACAAGGTAGGGGTTTCTAATAAAGTGGCCAGTGAGTGGAAGAAGCACAGGGTAGGTGTTTCTAATAAAGTGGCCAGTGAGTGGAAGAAGCACACGGTAGGTGTTTCTAATAAAGTGGCCAGTGAGTGGAAGAGGCACAAGATAGGTGTTTCTAATAAAGTGGCCAGTGAGTGGAAGAAGCACAAGGTAGATGTTTCTAATAAAGTGGCCAGTGAGTGGAAGAAGCACAAGGTAGGTGTTTCTAATAAAGTGGCCAGTGAGTGGAAGAAGCACAAGGGAGGTGTTTCTAATAAAGTGGCCAGTGAGTGGAAGAAGCACAAGGTAGGTGTTTCTAATAAAGTGGCCAGTGAGTGGAAGAAGCACAAGGTAGGGGTTTCTAATAAAGTGGCCAGTGAGTGGAAGAGACACAAGGTAGGGGTTTCTAATAAAGTGGCCAGTGAGTGGAAGAGACACAAGGTAGGGGTTTCTAATAAAGTGGCCAGTGAGTGGAAGAAGCACAAGGTAGAGGTTTCCAATAAAGTGGCCAGTGAGTGGAAGAGACACAAGGTAGAGGTTTCCAATAAAGTGGCCAGTGAGTGGAAGAAGCACAAGGTAGGGGTTTCTAATAAAGTGGCCAGTGAGTGGAAGAAGCACAGGGTAGGTGTTTCTAATAAAGTGGCCAGTGAGTGGAAGAAGCACAAGGTAGGGGTTTCTAATAAAGTGGCCAGTGAGTGGAAGAAGCACAAGGTAGAGGTTTCCAATAAAGTGGCCAGTGAGTGGAAGAAGCACAGGGTAGGTGTTTCTAATAAAGTGGCCAGTGAGTGGAAGAAGCACAGGGTAGGTGTTTCTAATAAAGTGGCCAGTGAGTGGAAGCACAAGGTAGGTGTTTCCAATAAAGTGGCCACTGAGGGAAGCAGCACAAGGTAGGGGTTTCTAATAAAGTGGCCAGTGAGTGGAAGAAGCACAGGGTAGGTGTTTCTAATAAAGTGGCCAGTGAGTGGAAGCACAAGGTAGGGGTTTCTAATAAAGTGGCCAGTGAGTGGAAGCACAAAGTAGGTGTTTTTAATAAAGTGGCCAGTGTTTGTGTAGGCCTTCACAGAGCTATTTGAGAACAGACTAGTGAAAGCTTGTGAGTCACAGCTGTAAATAAACAGTTTCTAAATGTAAACCTATGGATTCAGAGTCTGTACAGGAGCATCAGTGCCTGGCAGAGGACGCCCCCTGCTGTTCAACCGAATACTGCAGGTGTGTCAGGTGTCATATCACACCTGAGAGCAGATGGTCCCACACTGGATGTTTTAAATTCAAGCTGAAAATGTGATGGAGGTGCAGAGGACCTGCTTCTCTCGCTCTGAGTGTGACCTGAATCAGTGATGCTCTCAGGAAATTTAGGAAGCATCAGAAGAGACGTGTTGCCCAATTTCCTTGTTTGCTCTAAATATTGTGGTAAGTGGTGTTTTCCAAACGCAAGCCCCTGGTTCTTTGTTTTTCTGTTCTCATGTGCTCGGGCCCTGCGTTCGCTCGGCTGATGGTGAAACACCACTTCCACCTTGACATTTTCCCCTTAATGATGCTGTTAACGGTAAAGTGGCCAGTGAGTGGAAGAAGCACAAGGTAGGGGTTTCTAATAAAGTGGCCAGTGAGTGGAAGAAGCACAAGGTAGGTGTTTCTAATAAAGTGGCCAGTGAGTGGAAGAAGCACAAGGTAGGGGTTTCTAATAAAGTGGCCAGTGAGTGGAAGAAGCACAAGGTAGGTGTTTCTAATAAAGTGGCCAGTGAGTGGAAGAAGCTCAAGGTAGGGGTTTCTAATAAAGTGGCCAGTGAGTGGAAGAAGCACAAGGTAGGGGTTTCTAATAAAGTGGCCAGTGAGTGGAAGAAGCTCAAGGTAGGGGTTTCTAATAAAGTGGCCAGTGAGTGGAAGAAGCACAAGGTAGGGGTTTCTAATAAAGTGGCCAGTGAGTGGAAGAAGCACAAGGTAGGGGTTTCTAATAAAGTGGCCAGTGAGTGGAAGAGGCACAAGGTAGGGGTTTCTAATAAAGTGGCCAGTGAGTGGAAGAAGCACAAGGTAGGTGTTTCTAATAAAGTGGCCAGTGAGTGGAAGAGGCACAAGGTGGGTGTTTCTAATAAAGTGGCCAGTGAGTGGAAGAAGCTCAAGGTGGGTGTTTCTAATAAAGTGGCCAGTGAGTGGAAGAAGCTCAAGGTGGGTGTTTCTAATAAAGTGGCCAGTGAGTGGAAGAAGCTCAAGGTGGGTGTTTCTAATAAAGTGGCCAGTGAGTGGAAGAAGCACAAGGTAGGGGTTTCTAATAAAGTGGCCAGTGAGTGGAAGAGGCACAAGGTAGGGGTTTCTAATAAAGTGGCCAGTGAGTGGAAGAAGCACAAGGTGAGTGTTTCTAATAAAGTGGCCAGTGAGTGGAAGAAGCTCAAGGTGGGTGTTTCTAATAAAGTGGCCAGTGAGTGGAAGAAGCACACGGTAGGTGTTTCTAATAAAGTGGCCAGTGAGTGGAAGAGGCACAAGGTAGGTGTTTCTAATAAAGTGGCCAGTGAGTGGAAGAAGCTCAAGGTGGGTGTTTCTAATAAAGTGGCCAGTGAGTGGAAGAAGCTCAAGGTGGGTGTTTCTAATAAAGTGGCCAGTGAGTGGTAGAAGCTCAAGGTAGGGGTTTCTAATAAAGTGGCCAGTGAGTGGAAGAAGCACAAGGTAGGGGTTTCTAATAAAGTGGCCAGTGAGTGGAAGAAGCACAAGGTGGGTGTTTCTAATAAAGTGGCCAGTGAGTGGAAGAAGCTCAAGGTGGGTGTTTCTAATAAAGTGGCCAGTGAGTGGAAGAAGCTCAAGGTAGGGGTTTCTAATAAAGTGGCCAGTGAGTGGAAGAAGCACAAGGTAGGTGTTTCTAATAAAGTGGCCAGTGAGTGAAAGAAGCACAGGGTAGGGGTTTCTAATAAAGTGGCCAGTGAGTGGAAGAAGCACAAGGTAGGGGTTTCTAATAAAGTGGCCAGTGAGTGGAAGAAGCACAAGGTAGGGGTTTCTAATATAGTGGCAATAGACCCCCCTGGGTCTATTGGTCCATTCATCATAGAATTCCAAAATTCTGGCATAGTGTAATAACAATTGCCCGACTCACATTATGTCAAAATATGAAAAATGAGGAGATATATGTACATATTCCTGTTCACTGAAAACCACGTATCTCCATTTTTGTTTGTTTTTAGTTTTCTCTCTGGTTCGAACCCTGTAGCTGCTTCCGTACACTGTGTAAATGGACCTGGATGAATGGACCAATAGAAAAGCTCCTTCACACTGACTTCCATTCAAGGTTAAGGGTGTTTTTGCTTTATTGACTTCCCAGTATATACTTTTATTATTATTAATGTATTTATATGTGGATTGTATATTTATATATGTCTACAACAGTTCTGGCCACGCGAGCTGATTGGTTGAGAAAGGTTCTAACTTCAGTTTTTTCACAAACCCCGTATCCCTCCTCTGAATGCAGTTAAAGAAGTAAGGTAAACACCCCGAGCCAGAGAAAACACCAGTGACCTGAAACGAAACCAAAAGGATGAAGACAAGAATAAACAAGAAAAAACAAACAACAACAAACAGAGAAGAAAACAGCAT
>NC_132885.1:2952096-2967633 GCF_030463535.1 Salminus brasiliensis
TATATATATTTTTTTTAATTGACTTTCATTGAAAGTTAAGAAGAGTTTTACCTTGTCCTGTTAAGCTGCTGTTTCAAAGATACATTCACCTTTATGTGTTATTTTCTCCACTGCAATGGTCAATACGCCTATATATAGTAATGTGACCATTTTTTAAAATCTGGAATTTCGTAATTTTTGTTTTTTTACAATGAAAATTGTAAAATTCATGTAAATTTACAAATTTAATAAACAAAATAGTAAAGGTGCCTCATTATTATTTTGAGATCTCTTTCACCAAAGCTGGTGTTCAGATTAGATTTAACTAGATTTAACTTAGAACAATCTAGTTAATAATAATAACATTTTTTAATAACAATATATATTTTTTTTAATAATACATTTTTCTTAATAATAATAAAATTAATAGGTAATAATTAATAGGTAAAATCATATTATATATAGTTAATAATAATATATATTTTTTTACTAATGACGTTAGAGTAAAACGTTGAATTTTTTTAATCAGAATCTGCTCATCAGAGCCCTCCACCCAGAACTGTAGACTCCATACTAGGAACACGCCCCCAAAAACTACAGAATTCTGAAATTTATTAAATTCTTGATTATTAAACATACACACATGCAGACCACAAAAAAAGCAGACCCAGACTCCCAGCCACTACCACTGCTGAGTTCACCTCCCAGTCGACCTCAGGGCGTGGTCCACGCTAGCAACATATCTATGTGTGCAGGCTTTCAAATGTGTGTGTGTGTGTGTGTGTGTGTGTGTGTGTGTTATAATCTTTGTAAAATAGTAGAATATTGGCTTGTAACTCAGCCACACTCATGTTTAGGTGTTTTTTTATTAGTAGCACTCTGTATATGTGTGCAATATCTGAACCTGAGTATTGTATAATCTACATTTACACATACACCAATGTGGAAATATGCAGATATTCAAATATATTGGTAATTAAATTATAGTTTTTTTTAATTGATCGCAATATATGTCTGACAATTCGAGGATATACCTGTTTTAAAGGCTCTGTATGCTCAGAGAATCAGCTTGAATAAATGGTTCAGGTGTAAAGAAGATCACTGAGAGGCGGGGGGGGGATGTTTGCTGGGTTTGGTGGGTTTGGTGGTGTGAAACGCTCGGTTCTAGATAACCTCCCCCAGTCAGAGCTGTGGTTCTACAGTGGAGGTTCTAGATAACCTCCCCCAGTCAGAGCTGTGGTTCTACAGTGGAGGTGAAGGGAAGCAGACGTCTGAAGCTCTACTAATAAAAGCTCCTCACAGAAAGTTCTTTACCTAATGGTGATGAAGACGCTGCCTGATGCCTGAGACACTGTTCTACCAGAGTTCTGAGAAGAGTTCGGCTCTAGAACCTGCTTTTAGAACCAGATCATTAAAATGGTGGAGGGATACATGCTGCAGGGTGTAGTGCGGCTACAGAAAGTAGTCCCTAAAGAACTAAAGAACTAACTCTCCACTATTTTACCATCATCACCATCATCATCATCATCATCATTCCATATAAAACTCAGAAGTGTTGTATTGTAGTGTTGTTGCTGCACTGGTGGGTTTGGACAGGAGATAAATTATGGGCTGTATCTGTGTTGTTGTCATGGCAACCGACGCCTGCTTCCATTCACCTCCACTGTACAGAAATAGGAGTGGGTCAGTTTCTCTACAGTGAAGCTCAGTCTCACACCAAACCCCCCGACTCTGAACTGACCTCAATCTCTGGATTATGTGGGAATTTTAATGGACAAAATATTTTTATTGGGTAAATATCCAATAAATACCCCCCCCCCCTTTTAACGGAGAGGTTCCAGTGTCAGAACAGAGGCCTAAATGAGCTGGGGGAAATTTCCCAAAATATTAGGAGCATCTGGTAGAGAGAGTGTTCAGAGTGATGCCCATTTCCAGAGTGATTTCCATTATGGTAAGATGATGCTTTCGGGATACTGAGCCCTGAACACTCCTAGCATAGCCTCACACTGTTGTTTTTGTATCTACTGTAGATCTGAACGCCTCCCTCCAGTTGGTGAACTTTGATGAGTTTTATGAAGAAGAATTCAACTACACGGACTTCCCCAACATCACATTCGAGCTTGACCAGAACACCGTCCCGTGCCAGCCAATCCCCATATCAGAGGCCATTAACATCGCGGTGTGTGTCTTCTACATTGTCGTCTTCCTGCTGGCTATCCCTGGAAACCTGATCGTGGGTCTTGTGATCGGCTCAAACCGGCAGTCTCTCTCTCCGTCTGAGGTTTACCTTTTCCACCTGATGGTGGCGGACACGCTGCTGGCCCTGATATTGCCCTTCTCTGCTACTTCGTTGATACGTGGATGGCTATTCGGAGACCTACTTTGCAAGCTGGTCAGCCTGGTGAAGGAAGCCAACTTCTACACCAGCATACTCTTCTTGGTCTGCATTAGCATGGACCGCTACATGGTCATTGTCCGGGCGATGGAGGCCCGGAAGACCCAGAGAAGGCTGTGCAGCTGGGCTGTATGCGGGGTGGTTTGGGTTTTGGGCCTCTTGCTGTCTCTACCTGCCCTCTACAATGAAGCCTTCACCCGTAAAGCGTCTGAGCCGCAGCTGTGCGCAGAGCGCTACGAGCTGGACACTGCGGACGAATGGCGGCTGGCCACTCGCATCATGCGGCACCTGCTAGGCTTCCTGCTGCCGCTCGCCTTCATGTTAACCTGCTACAGTGTCACCATAGCCAGGCTGCTGCGCACCAGAGGCTTCCGGCGCCAGAAGGCCATGAGGGTCATCGTGGCGGTGGTGGTGGCCTTCCTCTTCTGCTGGACACCCTTTCACGTGGCCACCATAGTCGACACTCTGCTGAGGGCCAAGCTGGTGGAGAGCGACTGCTATAAACGGGGCGTGGTGGACGTGGCCATGTTCGCCACGCAGAGCCTGGGCCTGCTGCACTGCTGCGTCAACCCAGTGCTGTACGCCTTCGTGGGAGAGAAGTTCAGGAGGAGGTTCACTCAGATGCTCTATAAGAGCGGACTGCGGGAGAGGACCTCTGTTTCGAGGTCCACCAGGTCCACCTCGCAGTCCTCAGAGCCCACCTCCAACTTTCTTTGAGTAGGAAGAGCGATACGCCACGTCTAGACTTAGTTCTTGGCCTGGGCATTGAGTTCTAGGATACAGGACTTTAACGGGTGCTGTTCAAGGGGGCCCAAAGGTTCTGTAGTGAGCCAAGAACCAAAGGTTCTGTACTAGGAACTGGTCTCTAAATTATGCCCTTACATGTACATTTAGGGCATTTAGCTGACGCTCTTTTCCAGAGCGACTTACAAGGTTACTCGTATTACAGAAGTGGGTCAAAGTAGTGTTAGGAGTCTCGCCCAAGGACTCTTATTGATGTAGCGCAGCACCTGCAGTCACCCAGACCGGGAATTGAACCCCAGTCTCCCATATGGTGTGGTAGATTAGTGGCAGTTAGTGGTGTTATCTGTTGCGCAACACCAACCACCTTATGCCCCATGAGTTTCACTAGCTTTACCATAGTACCCCAGCAGGTTTTGGTACTTGTGGTACACTCTCTTTATAGTACTGATAGGGTTCTTGGAATTGGTAACAATAGGGGAATTCTTTTATGTAAAAAAATAAAAAATAAAAAAAATAATAAATTATATATATATATATATATATATATATATATATATATATATGTGTCACTACATTTTATTTAGTGAACATTTATTTCTATTTTTTTATTTTTGTTAGCACATTGACCATATTTATTACAGCAAAATGTAAATAACTACTGTAAATCTGCTTATAATACAGTAAATCCAAAATATATTGTTTCATATATTAATAAAAGACTATCAATATATTTTTAATACACAGATTGTTTTCATATAGTAGAGAATATACAGTGCCTGTAATATATAAGGATATATGTATGTAGATATGTATATAGTATTTACCTCTATATTTCCATATATGCAGGCTTTGAAGTATTATGTATTATTATTGGTATATCGGCTTGTATCTCACTCAGTCATGTTTAGCTGTGTTTTCTCAAAAATGACAGTGATAATATGTGAAATGTTGTGAAATATACATTATACATATCGCTGCTGTCCAATGAAAAACATGTATCTCCAAAATACCAAGTTTACAGGAGAAGGAGAAAACCTTCTTAACTCTGAATGTAAAATAAGAGTTTATTGCAAGTCATTTTGAGCATTTCTATTGGTCCGTTCATCGAGAATTATTTATACAGTGTACAGAGAAGCTACAAGGTTTGAATGATGCTGGAAACTATAACTGGGCAAAAATGGAGATATGTGTTTTTCATTGGGCAGCAGTGAGATATTGAAATTAGGGATTAACCACAGTGTTCAGAGCGCCACCTGGTGTCCTGAGGGTGCCATTAATGGACATTATTAGTGCAGCAGCGGTGTGGACGTTCTTAGAAGGTAAATAGAGTTGAGGTTCTGCCGTGTGGAGCTATTTTACAGTGGAACCTGAAAACAGACCATAATATCTGACTCTCACTGAAACGCTCTGTTTTACCAGCGGGAGAACCGCAGAACCTCTTCAACACTTGATTTCGAGAGAGACAGTGGGGTGTTTCTGGTATGCAGTGGTCAGAACCTACCAAAAGTGCTCCAGGAAAGGACACCCGGTGAACCGGTGCCAGGGTTAAGGGTACCATGATGAACACCGTTGATGTTCATGGAGGCTCCTTACCTCCTGAGATTCCTCAGGAGACCTTCAGAGGTCTTTCTGAGTCCATGCCTCAACGGGTCCGATCTGAATGACCAGGTCTCCCAATACCTATGACTATATGGGGAATGTTTGTTTACTGGGTTAGAGGGTGGGGTTGTAGGCAGCCTCTGGAGGGCCACATCAAATGACCACACTGTTCTGTCAGCTTTATA
Organism: Salminus brasiliensis; assembly: GCF_030463535.1. Classification (NCBI taxonomy): domain Eukaryota; kingdom Metazoa; phylum Chordata; class Actinopteri; order Characiformes; family Bryconidae; genus Salminus; species Salminus brasiliensis. Next base: position 2,956,999 of record NC_132885.1, read on the forward strand.
AAGGTTCTCTAGACGTTTGGTATGGTAAAGATCATCAGGGAATCAAAATATGGCATTATTTTAAAGAAAGCTTTATTATTAAGGGTTCAGAACTCATTGTTTACTTTTCCAGGGATGGAAAAATGTCCAGACGATGTCCAGTCGTGTAAATGTAGCGAATATTTTCATGGTAGTCTTGTTTAATATGAAGAATGGACGGTACTGGGATTCCTATTTTAGGTAAATGGAAAATCGGGATAGTGTTGTGTATAAAGATGTTGAAATACACACACTCCCATTTGCTGAAGTGAGGCAGGGATGGAATGAGGGATGTCCCGATCCGGACATTTTGGAAAAAGCTTGGGTATCAGCTTTTAAGGCCCAATACACTTCTGGCGTCCTCGAATCACCATTACCAGACCTGACCATGACCTGCCACCTGTCATGCCTGTCTCTGTTTGTTTCTTGTCAGTTCTATCCCCTCCTGTTCATCAGTGTTCCCATCTGTGCCTCCTCCCTAGCCACGCCCCCTTGTTAGTCCCAGGTGTTCCTCGTTTGCCCCTGTGAATACAGTGTTGCCAACTTAGCGACTTTGCCAGAGCCCCCTAGTGACAAATCTAGCAACTTTTTCTGGTGTTATTTGAGACTTTTGAAGATTCTGATGTTAAATGTGCACATATTTGTCTCTGCACAGCAAAATGTGTCCTCTGCATTTGACCCATCTGTGGTATTGATACACATGTACACACACTAGTGAACTAGAGGCAGTGTGAGCACACACACACACACACAGAGTGGTGGGCAGCCAACTCTAACGCCCGGGGAGCAGAGAGAGTGAAGGGCCTTACAGGGCCTTGCAAGGACCCAACAGTGGCAGCTTGCTGAGCCCGGGTATCGAACCCACAACCCTGTCATTAATAGGCCGGAGCTCTAACTGCTGAGCCAAATGAGGAGATCCTTTACCTTTAAAAAAGGTTTAGTCACTTAACCCTTTAAACAGGCTATGGCCGAGGGTATTAGCAAAGAATGGCCCCACCAGTTTGTGCAGAAGTCTCTGTAGCTACTGAGTATTAAAGCTAGCAGTAAGTCCCCTAACGTGGACGTCCCCAGTAAGGCCACTCCCCAGTACGTCCCCGCTCTCTCTCATTTTGCCAATCACTTGGAAGAAATGCAAAAAGCGCCAGCTCCCACCTTAGAGAGGCATTTTAACTTTATTCTTGCAATAAAAATCCCACCTATACACAATATTTAAAATCATACGCTTCGGAAAAGCACAATAAGTGGCCGAGACTGGGGACGGCCGTTGTTAGGGGACTATCTGCGACCTTGCTGAGTTAAGGGGTTAAAAAGTCTCAAATCTAATAAATCAGTTTAGAAAATCTTATTACAGAAGCTAAATAATGATTTACTGGTTTTCACTAGTGGTTATTTACAGCACATCTTACCTGCATTGTGTGACTGTATCGGATCAGATCGGATCGGTATCAGCCAATCAGATCTGGGGCAAAAAACCTGGATCACGACATCCCTATTAAAAGCATTTCTAAGGTGCTCAGCATGAAGGTGTTTGTTCAGTGGATATAAGCAAGTGTGAGATGATCTACAGGTGACACACTGCTGACCCCCAGAGGCCTAAAATGAAGACGTACATAGAGCACCAGGAACGTGGGGTGTTTATTACGAAACCCTTATGTGCCTTTTATACCCTGTGTTATAAAGTATGTTCAATTAATTCAATAAAGGGGTTGTTTGTGGTCTTTCATCAGGGTGAAAATACCTGTACTGATATCCATAATCAGCCATAATATTAAAACCACCACTGCCAGCTGAAGTGACAAACATTGATAAGCCTCAGCTACAGGGGTGGATATACATATTAGGCAGGGAGTGAACAGTCAGTTCTTGAAGGTGATGAAGGTGTTGAAGCAGTAAACATGGGCAAGTGTATAAACCTGAGACACAGGAACCAAACTGTGAGGTTCTAGACACCTGAGTCAGAAAATCTCCATCAAAGCCATCCTTTAAGATCCATGAAAGACGAGCGTCCAGACTTTTTTCTGTCCTGCACCGAAGTGGAGAAACCTGGGGTCTATGGCAGTGATGACCTGGGGTCTATGGCAGTGATGACCTGGGGTCTATGGCAGTGATGACCTGGGGTCTAAGGCAGTGATGACCTGGGGTCTATGGCAGAGATTTTTTCTATTACAGTCAGTGGAGCATCAGCGAGATTTTAGGGTAGAATTGCTACATAACCTGCGGTCTAAGGCAGTGATGACTTGGGGTCTATGGCAGAGATGACCTGGGGTCTATGGCAGTGAAGACCTGGGGTCTAAGGTAGTGGAGACCTGGGGTCTATGGCAGTGAAGACCTGGGGTATATGGTAGTGAAGACCTGGGGTTCATAGCAGTAAAAAAACCTGGGGTCTATGGCAGTGATGACCTGGGGTATATGGCAGTGATGACTTGGGGTCTATGGCAGTGAAGACCTGGGGTCTATGGCAGTGATGACTTGGGGTCTATGGCAGTGAAGGCCTGGGGTCTATGGCAGTGTTATTTTTACTTTACCCTCTCTGCTCCCCGGGCGCTGGAGTTGGCTGCCCACCGCTCTGGGTGTGTGTCTGTACTCACTGCCCCTAACACATGTGAGTGTGTGTTCACTACCAGATGGGTTAAATGTGGAGGACACATTTCGCTGTACAGTGACAAATACGTGCACATTTACCTTTTACCTTTACATAATGTTGCTTTAATTATATTTATGGGTCCAAACCTCCACTTTTATGCTTTCAAAATACCCATAGTTCACTTTTTCCATCCCGGCTCATCACTGCCCTCTAGTGTTCCAGATCAAAAAACTAAAATTTAATTCAGTTTATCTTTATTGTCATAATATCAGCACTCTATCACTGTTGCAACACACACACACACACACACAAATACACACACACACACACACACACACACACAAACACACACACACACACACAAATACACACACACACACACACACACACACACAAACACACACACACACACACACACACACACACAAACACACACACGACAAAATTCACTACAACTGAAACACCAATAATAATTGCTGTGTACAGAGTGCATTTGCATATGCCGTCCCACACAGTGATCAGATTTCAGAATCAGAAACAGAAATACTTTATTGATCCCAGGGGGGTATGCAGTTGTTACACTTGCACCCATCCGTGTAAGAATAAACACTCTAAAAATAACACTATATAAATAAACACTATAAAATAACACTCTATAAATAAACACTATAAAATAAACACTATAAAATAACACTCTATAAATAAACACTATAAAATAAACACTATAAAATAACACTCTATAAATAAACACTATAAAATAAACACTATAAAATAAACACTATAAATAAACACTCTATAAATAAACACTCTAAAAATAACACTAAAATAAACACTCTATAAATAAACACACTATAAATAAACACTCTATGAATAAACACTCTAAAAATAACACTATAATATAAACACTATAAAATAAACACTATAAAATAAACACTATAAATAAACACTCTAAAAATAACACTAAAATAAACACTCTATAAATAAACACACTATAAATAAACACTCTATGAATAAACACTCTAAAAATAACACTATAATATAAACACTATAAAATAACACTCTATGAATAAACACTATAAAATAAACACCCTATAAATAAACACTATAAAAACACGCTATAAATAAACACTATAAAATAAAACTCTATAAAATAAACACTATAAATAAACACTAGAAAATAACACTAGAAATAAACACTCTATAAAATAAACTATAAATAAACACTCTAAAAAATAAACACTCTAAAAAATAAACACTCTATAAAATAAACACTATAAAATAACACTAGAAATAAAAACTCTAAAAAATAAACCCTATAAATAAACACTCTAAAAAAAACACTAAAATAACAGTAGTGAGTAGAAACACTGTCCTTCCAGTGAAAATTAGCAATACTCAATAAATAAAAATAAATAAGGCAAATAAATGTAAAATAAATAAATAAATAAATGAAGCTAAAGTGTCAAGCAGAAGAGCAAAGGATAAAAGATTTGCATCAGCTGTGGTCACTTTTCATGTGTCATGGCCACAACACACACCTACTTCTCCAATCCTTAGGGTAGAAAAACAAGCTGTGGGTGCTTGCCTGAACTTTGCAGTGGCATGTGAAGGGTGTTCTGTAAAACACACAAAACAAGCCATTTCAAATGTGAAGCATTGATTTCTGATTGCTTTGGGTCTAAAGTGAAGCTGTGTGGGAGAACCTCCCACAAAGTTCTACTGGTTCTAAAGTGTACCCCTGAGAGACTCCATAAGCGATGAGGCTAATAAATAACACTGGGCCTAAAATGTACCCCTGAAGGACTCCATTGGTCAGTAAAAGGGTGACAGAAATGATTGCTTTGGGTCTAGAGTGAAGAGGTGAGGCAGAATCTCCCACAAAGTTCCACTGGTTCTAAAATGTACCTCTAAGGGACTCCAAAAGTGAGTGAAGAGGTGAGAAAGAACCTATCGCCAAATTATACTGGGCATGAACTGTACCCCTGAGGGACTCCATATATGATTGAAAAGGTGAGTAAGAATCTATCGCCAAATTATACTGGGCCTAAAATGTACCCCTGAGGGACTCCATACGGGATTGAAGAGGAATGAGGGGGCTAATAAATAACACTGGGCCTAAAATGTACCCCTGAGGGACTCCATACGGGATTGAAGAGGAATGAGGGGGCTAATAAATAACACTGGGCCTAAAATGTACCCCTGAGGGACTCCATACGGGATTGAAGAGGAATGAGGGGGCTAATAAATAACACTGGGCCTAAAATGTACCCCTGAGGGACTCCATACGGGATTGAAGAGGAATGAGGGGGCTAATAAATAACACTGGGCCTAAAATGTACCCCTGAGGGACTCCATACGGGATTGAAGAGGAATGAGGGGGCTAATAAATAACACTGGGCCTAAAATGTACCCCTGAGGGACTCCATGGGTCAGTAAAAGGGTGACGTAAAAAGCCCCTGCCTAATTTCTTTGGGTCTAGAGTGAAGCCGTGAGGGAGAACCTCCACAAGGTTCTACTGGTTCTGAAATGTACCTCTTAGAGACTCCATAAGCGATGGGGCTAATAAATAACACTGGGCCTAAAATGTACCCCTGAGGGATTCCATGGGTCAGTAAAAGGGTGACGGAAATGCTCCCGCCTGATTGCTTTGGGTCTAGAGTGAAGAGTTGAGGGAGAACCTCCCACAAAGTTCTACTGGTTCTAAAATGTACCCCTGAGAGACTCTTTACATTACATGAAAAGAGGTGGAATCACTTTACCATCATAAAGAAGCTTCTTTGACGAGTGGACTTTGGGTTACTTCAGATGTTCTCACGGGAAAGGTCTGGCCCACAGGCCACACTTTGGGTGAGTTTATCGCATACTAGACAGAATGTCTGGCATTAGTTCACAGAAGATCTGAAAACAAGTCTGAAAGTTTCATCATGAGCCACGAGCCGTCTTCATTTTTTTTGCTGTTGTGAAACTTGCCGATGTTATCTATGTGGGGGCACGTGTGAGTGTGTATGTGTGCGCGTGTCCATGTCAACCAGCGCACAAAGCTTGTGGTAGAAAGACAGGAAGAATATGACAATAGTCATATATGCTCTGTCTGCAGTGTGTCTGCTCATTCCACCGGTGGCGCTGGAGGTGCTGATCTACGCCGTTACCTGCCGAAGGTTGTGCTCTCTGAGTGTAGCTGACTTGACAGCTGTCCTGCTTTGATCTCCAAACAGAAGAAACTGCAGAGAGGTAAGAGGACCTGGCGACTCTACTTGGGTAGAAAGTGCTGTCTTGTAGATCTACTGGCCTTTAATGACTGATGATAGAACGCTGTTCAGGTTTCTCAGGAGTCTCAGACCAGCTTCAGGAAGACTGCTCCTAATGCAGTTGCATTGCTCTGTGTTTGATGGTCACGGGCCGGGTTGCCAGACAGGGATGGAGCCTAGTAGAGCATTCTGAACAGTGATTCTCCAATGAAAGTAAAATGTGGTGGAGGACTAGGCTTAACCCCTTAATACGGCAGGCCTTATCACACACTGAGGGGTATTACTCAGTATCTGCAGGGGCCTCTGTACAAACTGGCGGGGCTGTTCTCTGCTATTAGAAGTTTGTAATAAGACTTTCAGCTCTATAGGGTTTGTTATGGGGTCTCAGTTGGAGGTTTTCACTTTCCGCTCCATCTGCATGAAATTTGGAGTGTATTCTTCAGAAGGGGTGTCCACAAACATTTTGACATATAGTGTATATATATAAAATTATCTATATCTATAACACCTAACCTAATGTTTTTACATTTACATTCAAGGCATTTAGCAGACGCTCTTTGCTCTTCTAATTAGACTAATAATTCAAAGATCCTCTAATCTTAGACTCTACTAAACACAGTTTTAACACTCAACAACTTCAATTGCAGATGTGAAATGAATTTAGGATCAACACCAGGTCACAACTGTACAAATATCTAAATTCTGATCATATTTACATCTTAAATTTAGACATATTTAAGTAGCCTAGAATCTCCTGCAAATGGTATTGTGCCACAGCTTACACCCACATATACATATATATATATATATATATATATATATATATATATATTTATATAGAGAGAGAGAGAGAGAGAGCTATCACACCAATCAGCCATAACATTAGTACCAATGACAGGTGAAGTGAAAAACATCGCTTATCTTCATCTACTGTGGCTTCATCTCTCAAGGGGTGGATCTACATATTAGGCAGCATGTGAACAGTCAGTTATTGAAGGTGATGAAGCAGAAAAAATAGACGAGTATATGTATATATATATATATATATATATATATATATATATATATACAAACTAGGGGGGGTACTTTCTGCCAATAGAAGTTTTAAAGGGTCTCTATTGGAACTGCAATAAAATTCAGGGTTCTCACTTTCAGCTCCATCTGCATGAAATTTGCAGTGTATTCTACGTTGAGCACTTCTTCTCAACTTTTCTGGCCCAATGTTGCAACTGTGGACGCACACGCCGTGTTTTCTCAACCTCAAGAAAGAGGAAAAAAAATAATCTTTCAAAATGATTTTCTCTTTCAGTTCCCTCCACGTCTCCTTTCCAGTTAAATCTTTGCTTTATGCTGATTTGTGTGAGTGTCTGAACACTAAACAATAAGCGTAACATTCCTATATCTCTACTGTCTCTGGGAATAAAAGGCTTTCTAGAATGGGCCATTTTGCATCCAAGCCCACACAATTAACAGATGGAAGCTGCAAAAATATTGCTGTGAGGATTTGAGTGCATTCAGCCACAGGAACATTAGTGAGCTCACAACACTGATGATCACCATCCCACGTCATTCCCAACTTACCCAAACATACTGGATGGAGCACTACCTTCTTCCACTGCTCCACAGCTTAATGCTGGGGGGCTTTATACCCCTTTACTAGCCCACGCCTGGCATTAGGCAGCATGGAGCCAATAGGGTCCTATTCTGTTGGCAGTACTTCTTCTCTACAGGGACTAGACAAGCTGTGTGTGTGCATTTGCACATCTGTCTCAGCAAGGGGTGCAATGTAAAGTAGCTAAATGTATTCATTAGAAGGGGTGTCCACAAACTTTTTGCTTATAATGTATTTATATATATATATATATATATATATATAGAGAGAGAGAGAGAGAGAGAGAGCTATTACACCAATCAGCCAATACATTAGCACCACTGACAGGTAAAGTGAAAAACATTGCTTATCTTCATCTACTGTGGCTTTATCCGTCGAGGGGTGGATCTACAGATTAGGCAGCGAGTGAAGAAACAGTCAGTTATTGAAAGTAATGAAGCAGATAAAATAGACAAGCATAAGAATCTGAGACACCTTGAACCAAACTGTGAGGTTCTAGATGACTGGGTCATTAGAACATCTTCAAAACATCAGGCAGGTCTGGTGGGATGTGGTGTTCCCGGTTAAAGTGGTCAGTAGTACCTACCAAAAGTTCTCAAGTGAGGACAACCAGTAAACCGGTGACAGGGCTTGGGCACCTAAGGCTCACTGATGCTAATGGAGGCCCAGCCCACCTCACAACTTGCAGGATTTGAAGGATCTGCTGCTGAAGGTCTTGGGCCCTATCTTACATCCTGCGCACGGCACCTCACGATCCTCACACCTCACACCTCACCTCACACGATCCTCACACCTCACCAACAATCCATTTTCACACCTCCTGCCTCCGTCGTTTAATCAGCTGCGCTGCTTGTGAATATATCTACGCTGATGGGCGCGGTGGTCTTGAAATGAGGGGGGGTCAGGTCAGTTTCTGGAGTATTGCTGTGTATCTTGGTAAGGGAAAACACAGGAGGAGCTCCACCGACTGAAAACAGCCTAGACAGACGTTCATCAACAGTCAGACGTTCGTTGCTATCTTGGCAGTGAATTGTCAACACAGGCGCATGCAGCAAAAACCCTGTCGTTATGATAGCAAAGACACACTGACACGCCCTAAATCAAGCTGGGCGGGCCCTTGTAAGAGCCCTTTAAGTCCATAGGACACCTTCAGAGGTCAGAATGGTCAGATCTGTCGTGGCAGGTGATGCTAAAGCTATGGCTCAGGCCTTGTACGTAGGCCTGGTGATGTATGAATGCACGCTAACTCGCTACTACTTTTCTTCTTTTCCAGTCAAGCATGTCAGATCAGGACGATACGACTGACTATAACTACGAGTACTCCCTTGCAACTGCCTGTTCGAATTCGCTGGAGACTGTGAACAGCACCTCTGTTACAGTCAGCTACGTGATTGTGTTCTTCCTCAGTCTGCTGGGCAACAGTGTGGTCATCTATGTGGTGTGTTTGATGGACAACCGAAAGACCTCTACGGACGTTTACCTGATGAACCTGGCCCTGGCTGACCTGCTCTTCTCCCTCACGCTGCCCTTCGAGGCCGTCTACATCTACACCTCCGACTGGCTCTTCGGCACCTTCTTCTGCAAGCTGGTTTCAGGGGTGCAGGAGGCCACGTTCTACAGCTGCGTCTTCCTCCTGGCCTGCATCAGCATCGACCGCTACATGGCCATCGTCAGGGCCACACAGTTCATCTCCAAACAGCACTGCATGGTGCGGGCTGTGTGCGGGCTCGTGTGGCTGGGGGCCATCATGCTGTCCCTGCCTGTGGTACGTAGAACTTCTCAAACGCAGGTTTATGGTTCCTTAGAAACTGTTGAGGAACTTTATTTGGCTGCTCCATGTGAAGATCTTCTGTCCTGCAGGTTCAACCAAATGCAAACATCTAGTAGATGTAATTGGTGACATGGTCATGGTTTTCCAAAGCTCATCCATATGTAGGGAATAGGACTCCCAATTCTCCCTATTAGGCACCATACCTAACGCCAGGCGTTGGCTAGTAGAGTGGTCTAAAGCCCCTCAGTATTGAGCTGTGGAGCAGTGGAAGAGCTGTGTCCTCTGGAAAGATGGATGGTGGTGCGCCATCCAGTACGTTTTGGGATGAGTTTGGGAGTTGGGGGATCATCCTGAACACCCTGACCTCACTAACACTCATGTCACTGAAGAATCTATTAGAAAGCATTCACAAGAAACAATGGATGAGCAGGTGTCCCAATACTTTTGTCAAAATAGTGAAAGGGATTTTTTCAGTCAGGACAGGTCTTAGAATAAATTACCCCAGCTAACATGTCCTGTATGGGTAGCCCAACTGGGGATGACCACCTCCAGGGTCAGTGGTGAGATCAGGAGGGGTTAAACATGGACCTCGTCTGGGTTGTACATTAGCTTGGACATGAGGCCTAGATGGGACCCACGTGAGATTAGGGTGGACTGTAAGGATGACTCCCATTACTAACACATGTACAAACCCACTCAGAGCCCCTGCCCACTTGGAACCCACCTGGAACCCATCTGGAACCCACCTAGCCCACGTTCCACCCATGATAATAATGTCTTGCAGTACACAATGTCCTAAAGTGGCCTAATCTGCCTAATCTGGCTCTTCTTACAGGTGGTGCAGAACGAGGCTCTGGAGATCGAAGGCTACCATGGCTTGAGGTGTTACGAGAACGTGACAGCCGAACACATGGACGAGTGGCGCGTGGCCCTGCGGATCCTCCGCCACACGGTGGGCTTCTTCCTGCCCCTGGTCATCATGCTGTTCTGCTATGGCTGGACGATGGGCACCCTCTTCCGCTCACGCAACAGCCAAAAGCACAAGGCCATGAGGGTCATCCTGTGTGTGGTCCTGGCCTTCATGGTCTGCTGGCTCCCCAACAACATCACGGAGCTCATTAACACGCTGATAGAGGGAAACCTTATTACGGAAACATGTGACCTGCGGAGGAACATGGGCATAGCCATGTACGTCACCCAAGCTTTGGCCTTCATTCACTGTGCCATTAACCCCATACTCTACGCCTTCATCGGCAAGAAGTTCAGGAACCAGCTCTTCATGTCTTTCTTCAAGAAGGGTCTGGTGGGGAGAGAGATGCTCTCTCGGTACAGAATCGGCTCCCTCTATAGCTCAGGGAGCAGCAGGCACACATCCGTCACTCTGTAGGGCGGCGGGGTTGGA
>NC_132885.1:2967833-2970333 GCF_030463535.1 Salminus brasiliensis
TAATCATTTATTTTCATGTAAGCTGTGTTGTCCAGTATTCCTGTGTGTGATATTTCACTTTTTAGATGATTTTCTCTGACAGAATGAATTTGTTGCTCTTGCAGACGCTGACGAGTCTGGATGCCAGAGAGATTTACACACAGGTGATGCAGCACATGCCTGACCTGGAGCTCCTCACTAAGCACAGCTTTGAGGTAATAGAGCTGACTGTGATTGTCATTTGTTTGTTGTTGTTGTTGTTGTTTATCTGTGCAGCAGCCTACACTCCACCCAGGAGCACCGGCACTATCTGCAGATTAGTCTGATGGTTATTTTTTTCCGTATTTTGCTTTCAGGACAAGTTGGCTCGTCATCGCTGGCTGATCAGTTTCACTTTTGGAGAGAACAGCGTGGCCACCTACGAGTACAAGAAGCTCAGCAACCTTCTCAAAGGCGCCCACATCCAGGTTTGTGATGTAATGAATGAGGAGTTTAAAGGGCAGAGTCCGGGAGGCATGATAATATTGATATACCATTAATATTAATATACACAAAAATAGGGAAATTTTAGGGGAAATTTGCATTTATAAATATACACACACTTTATGTCCAAATGTTTGTGGACACCCCTTCTAACAAATGCATTCAGCTACTTTACACGTTGCACTTATTGCTGACACAGATGTGCAATTGCACACACAAAGCTTGTCTAGTCCCTTATAGAGATGTACTGCCAATAGAATAGGATAAACATAATGACCCTATCGCCACCATGATGCCTGCCAATACCAGGCGTGGGCTAGTAGAGGGGGGTATAAAGCCCCCCAGCATTGAGCTGTGGAGCAGTGGATGAACTGTGTTCTCTGGAATGATGGATGGTGGATGATGCTCCATCCAATACTTTTTGGTTGTGGTGGGTTGGTGATCGTCCAGTGTCCTGACCTGTGTGTGTGTGTGTGTGTGTGTGTGTGTGTGTGTGTGTGTGTGTGTGTGTGTGTGTGTGTGTGTGTGTGTGTGTGTGTGTGTGTGTGTGTGTAGGTAGGGAAGGTAGACTGTGTGTCGGAAGCAGACCTGTGTGCCTCTCTCTACATCCAGAAGCCCTGTATGGCCGTCTTCAAAGGCCTCGGCATTCATGACTTCGAGATCCATCACGGTGGGTTCACAGATGCTGCGGTCCTGTGTTTTTACATATACTCACTCACGCAAAAACCTCACATTTCCGAAACAGCAGCTTTACAAAAAAATTCTAACTTGGTGTTCCCAGGGTTTATCAGATGTTCACAGCCGTTGTGGTGTGTTACTGATCTAATCACCTTCCCAGCTCTCCAAAAATCGGCTAAAATTAATCACAACCTGAACTGCTTTGACTGCTTCAGTGTGGTGAAGAACAGCTCATACAACAACACTGCTGCATGTTGTAGCTGAACATCTACTGCTGAGCTATGTAGCTAATTTAGCTAGGTTATTATTTATTTATTTATTTATTATTAACATGACCCAGCTCTTTTGAAACGGCTTAGCATTAACTAAGTACTATTATTAACTAAGTAATAATAATATCTGCAGATTTCAGTTAATATTTATGATTATGATTTAGATTTACTTTTATCTCTAAAATAGAGATTGACGTGCAGAGGCCTGAGAATTCACCAGCTCAGGAATTCAATTGGAGATCATTTACTAAGACTTTGTGGGAGTGTCTGTGTGATTGATTGTCCCTGAGCTCAGTGCTGTGGTGAGTTCTCAGGCCTCTACGTAGTGATATTGATTATGTATTTGGAGATAATACATGCCACAACACTGATACACAAACACGCCCTACGAGTGACTAACCCTACGTGCCGTGAACTGGACAGTGTGTACATCATTTCTGCTGCTGTATCAGTGGTTGTTGTTGTCTCCTCAGGTAAAGACGCCCTGTATAACATTGTGGCTTTTGCCAAGGAGAGCGTGAGCGCCCACGTTACAACGCTGAGGCCTGAGAATTTCCCCCGGGACGAGAAGGAGCCCTGGCTGGTGGACTTCTTTGCCCCTGTGAGTTGTTACACCACAGTCCAAACCCACTGAACTGTTCGTGCTGCTGTAGAAGGGCTGTGGCCTGTTATTGTAATGAATTATTTTATTATATATATGTGTATGTGTGTGTGTGTGTATGTGTGTGTGTATATATGTATTATAAGCATTGACTACATATCGTTATTTAACAATAGTCTGATACTGACCCACATACTGTTTAATACTTAATTATCATATTTAATAGCCTAATTTAATTATAGTGGGCGAACATTTTCAATAATTGTTTATTTATTAAAACATTATAATAAATATATATATATAATTATACATTATTTACTCTATGTGGGACATACAGAACAGGCATTAAGTTCAGTATTTTAAGTGTGATATATATATATATATATGTGTGTGTGTGTGTGTGTGTGTGTGTTTTAGTGGTGCCCCCCTTGTCGTGCTCTCCTGCCTGAACTCAGAAAAGCCTCCATCCAGCTGTATGGACAGATGA
>NC_132885.1:2975333-3047833 GCF_030463535.1 Salminus brasiliensis
ATCCGGTTTCTGATACAACTCAAAGGTTTAGTTTTAGTAGGTACATCACAGTATCCAGGCTTGAAGCCAGTAAAACAGGCTTCAGGTGTGTCTGAGCGGCGGAACACCACACCTGCAGTGGTACAAGACGTGTGTCATTACAACGTGACAGTACCCACACCTATTTTACATAGTACACCATATGGACAAAAGTATTGAGACACCTGCTCATTCATCATTTCTTCTAAAATTAAGGGTATTATAAAGAGCTGATCCTGCTTCTGTTGGAGTAACTGTCTCTACTGTCCAGAGAAGAAGACTTTCTGCTAGATTTTGGAGGAGCATTGGTGTGAGGATTTGATTTGATTGCATTTAGCCACTAGAGCGTCACCACTCTACCTCATCATCCACAACGTCTTGACCATTTATCATTCCAGAGATTCTATTGATATTTTATTCTATTGACAGTACTTTCCTACATGGACTAGACAAGCTGGGGGTGTGCATTTGCATTTGTCTGTGTCAGCAATGGGTGCAGTGTCCAAATAGTGGACATATAGTGTCAGCCTTGATGGGTTTTTGGTTCTTATTTGTGATGCAGTTTTCTAAATGTGTGTGTGTGTGTGTGTGTGTGTGTGTGTGTCCAGATGCTGAGTGGGATGATAAATGTGGGCACAGTGGACTGTCAGAAACATCACTCGTTCTGTCAGAGTGAGAACGTGCGAGCGTATCCTGAGATCCGCCTCTTTCCCCAGAACAGCAACCGCAGAGACCAGTACCAGTACGAGCATCCAGCACCACATTACAGCGTTTCACAGTGCTAGAATAGTCACACCTCATATACTGTACCTCGTGCCTTTCACAGAGCTCTCTCCGGTTCTGCTAAGGTAGAGAGTTATAAACACTATACACACTATAATCCTTTAGCATACTCCTGTCCTTTAGCATAATATTCAACCTCAGTAAAGTAGAATTGCCCTTTGTGCCACCTGTGAGAGTGTTAAAGCATTATTAAAACACAAAAAAGTCACAACACAAGAACCAGTTCTAATCCATCATATACAAGTATTAATATCTGTATTTTATTACAATAGTTGAAATATAATTTATTACATTTTATTCAATGATTTGATATTTACAATTAGTTTATTTGTTTCTATGTATGACTTTGTGTTTAAATAACTTAGGTAAATAAAATAAATAAATGCATAATAAATTAATTGTTTAAAATATATTTATAAAATTTAGTGGCTTTATTATTTAACCTCTTTTTTTATTTATTTATTACATTATTTAGTTATTTATATTTTAGGTATTTTTAGTTTCCCATTTAACATTTAGAAATGTATTTATTTCTTTAGTTATTTTATTAAACCATTTTATATGCATCTATTTTTTATTCACCCCTTTAATCTTTTATTTATTTTATTATTTTTTTAAATTTTCTATTTGTTCTCCTTTATAATATTATAATTTTTTTATTATTATTATTATTATTATTATACTTACCTTATAATACCATGCCCCCTAAACTCAACACACCTCCGAGACCAATTCAGGTATTTTAAAAAAAGATGCCTTTTGATGTGTCACATTCACAGAGCACTCAACCACAGGAACTACTCTGTACGTTCTCAACCATCTTATAGCACTACCGTCTGTCTGTACATTAACTGTCAGTCCCTGAACTGGGATCAGCTTTACCAATGGTCACATTCTCGTCTAGTGCCGCCTTGTTGATGTGTAATGTTGCTCTTACCAGTATGGCTTTAACAGCATCCTTCTGTCTGCTCTTGTCCCACAGTAGCTATAATGGCTGGCACAGAGACGCTCACTCCCTCAAGACCTGGGCTCTCAGGTAAGCTTTGTAAAATTAAAGGTACACAAAAAGTCAAATACACAGATTACCTTCTTGTCCCAAATATAGTCAATCAGCATGTTGGCATGTTTAGTGTTGGGCGTTTGATTCTTTAGTTTTGCACTAAACTGATCAGACTACATTATCAGTATCAGACTACGCCAGTCAGTTTAGCTCTGAGGAAGGTACAGTCATACCTTTACCACTAATGATTTGCATAACTCACACTTACAAGCCTTAAATGCATAAAATTGCATAAAATTACACTCCTGTGACATTTTCCTGATATCATGACTAATGTACCACTAAAAATGTCCAAAATATATACCTGCAACACTTTCCTCTTACAAAAAAGACCTTAGACTGTAAAAAAACAAGGGTGTTCAGGTAAATACACTTTATGGACAAAAGTATTGGGACGCCTACACAAGCTTTAATGACATCCCATTCTAAATTCTAAGCCACTTTTATGGAGTTAGCCCCCCTTCTTTTCAGCTCTAACAACTTCCACACATCTGAGAAAACTTTCTACAGTTTTTCGGAGTGTGTCTGTGGGAAGTTTTGCCCCCCACGTCATCCAGAAGAGCATTCGTGAGGTCGGACACTGATTGGGCGACCGGGCGAGAGGGCCTGGTTCACAATCTCTGTTCTAGTTCACGCCAAAGGTGTTATATGTAGGTTCTGTGTGGGCCAGTCAAGTTCTTCCACTCCAAACTCACCACAAACTCACCACAGCTCACTCACCACAACTCAACACAACCCCACAGCATTATCCCTCCTCCTCCAAACTTTACAGCTGACTTGTAGTTGTTGGTGCAGCGGTGTCTCCTATTACATACAGAACCACGCTGGAGTTCAGTGAGCTCTTCAGAACCTCCCGTTCTTTCACTGATGTGTGGAAGAAAGGGAGACTGCAGGGCTAGGGGCTGAATTTTTTACACCTGTGCCTGAATGGAATCAGACACCTGAATTCAATGACTAAGAGTCCCAATACTTTTGTCCGTATAGTGTAGGTCATTAGTCTTGCTTAGATTTCCACTCTGTCTGGTGGAACAATGCAAAACCTTTTGTGTGATTAAGGCATGTAGCTAGCATTATGCTAATCGGTGGAGTATGAGCTTCAGTTATATTAACTTAGGGTCTGATTTGAACGTAGTCTCAGCATCTTCACTGTGACTCGTGTCTCTCCTCAGCTCTCTGCCCCGTGCCTCTGTGGATCTGACACCTGAGGACTTTAAGAGGAAGGTTCTGGAGGGGAAGGAGCACTGGGTGCTGGATTTCTACGCCCCGTGGTGCGGACCGTGTCAGCACTTTGCACCGGAGTTTGAAATCCTTGCTCGAGTACGAATCTCTGCTCTTTCCTTCCCCACAGTTCTCACTTTCATGTAGTCCAGTGGTGTACTGGAGGACTACTTCGTCATTTACCGAAGACACACGTTTCTGCATAAGAGATAAGATAAGAGAATCCTTTAATAGTCCCACAGTGGGGAAATTCACAGTGCTACAGACACTCAGATGCAAAATGTAGATAAATTACCAATAAATACACAATATAAATAATAGAAGTAAAAAAAAACTCAAGAAGAAAAAACTATATTATTACAGATTATTTACAGATAATTGCAAATTGACCCATAAAGGAGAGAATTCGGACTGAGGATGTATATTTTATTTATTAAATAGTTTGTTTATTTAAGTCTCGGGGCTGGGCTTTCCTCAGCATGCTCATAGGATGCCAGCCAACACTGCTACAAGCGTATACCACCCCCTTAATTATAATAATTCATCATCCTCCAACATAACACTAAAAAAATTTACATTTCTGCATAATTCAGTGGTGAATTATGTAAATCTATCATTCAGAGTCGGGATGAAATGCTTCACTATAGAGAAAATGTTCAGTGCTGGTGAATTGAACACCAATATAGCCAGTTTATTTACTATCCAAACCCTTTATATCACTTTATACATTTTAAATCATGATATCTTGGTGCTCCTGGGAGCCCCCTGGTGACATGGGGGCCCTCTGGTGCTTTGATGGTCATTATCTTAGGGGGTGATCGTATCACGTTATGGTTGAGACTTCAAAGGAGGGAGATGTAGTACTCTCTGCAAAGGTGGGCGGCCATTAACACTATTTAGGGGGTTGATGGTGTCACCATATAGTTGGCAGGCAAATGGGTCATATAAACTACTTCAGGTCAGCGGACGAAGAGTAATCTCCATAGAGACCAATGAGGAAGACGCTAGGATTCTGTATGGCTTCTGTACAAACTGGTGGGGCTATTATTATTATTATTATTATTATTATTATTAATAATAATAATAATAATAATAATAATATTATTATTATAGTAGGTGCTCATAGTAACGCTTTCAGACCACCGGCAGGACATATCTGTAGAAATCCCCAAAAATCATATTTTAGCTAAAGAAAAAAAAAAGCAACCCCACAGGCTACAGCATCACTTCTGTTGCCGCATGGTTGCAGATCTTGCGTCAGTCAGTGCTGATTTGCTTGGATTGAACCGCCGTTCCCACATCGGATCACTGTATGATGACCGCTGAGATATCTAGAGATGCATCTTCATAATCTCCCCCTACATCACCCAACCTCTTTCATCTGTGATGAGCTTGCTGATGTGGTTTCTGGCACTGTATGACTCCCTGTTATCTTCAAACATGGACTGAAGTGCATCACATAGTTAGAACAGTAGCACTCAAGCCACACTACTACACTCTGTCCAAATGTTTGTGGACACCCCTTCGAATGAATGCAGTCGGCTAGTCGACTTTACTTTGCATGCTTTGCGGATACAGATGTGCAGCTGGTCCAGACCCTGTAGAGAAATACTGCCAATAGAATAGGACCACTTTCTGGAGCAGATAAGCATGAAGCTGTTGAGCCGTGAAGCTCTCTGGAGTTGGAGATGATGATGATGATGATGATGATAAGGATAAGGTGGGGTGGTGATCATTATCCTACATCCTGATCTTGCAACCGCTCTTGTCGCTGAATGCAATCACATTCTCACAGCAATGCTCCTCCAGAATCTAGTAGGAGGTCTTCTTCCCTGGATGGTAACAGCAGGATCAGCTCTCTTTTAAATAGTGAGATTTGAGATTCGTCCTCAGTTAAAGCTTCCTGAAGCTCCATGTTCTTCTAGATCCTCTTCCCACAGTGGATGGATGAACCAAAGGCTGGTAATCTGATGGGGGAGGTGGTGTTGATGGGGTTGCATGGTTGTTATGGGTCCCATTTGGGGAATCATCTGGATTCTAGTTTTAAAAAGTCTTATATTATTTTATAATCTCAATAGAAACATCCCCTGAACATCTACTCTACGCTGCACCAGTCTAATCTGGTATTCAGCACTCCCTGGTAGCTGTGGCTTCTCCTGTGATTTAATAGGCTGGTTCGGTGTGGAGTCTAAATGACCGACCAGGGTTCCAGCTGTTTTGTGAGTGAGATCATGATATCTTTGACTTCCTGCTGTCCTGCAGATGCTGAAGGGGACGGTCCAGGCAGGAAAGGTGGACTGCCAGGCCCACTACCAGACCTGTCAGAGTGCGGGCATCACTGCCTACCCCACCGTCCGCTTCTACCCATACCTGGGCACACAGCGGGTGAGGGACTACACACCCAGCTTCTATACACTTTTTGTATTATTAATAATTTAATATTTAGTTTATTTATTGGCTTCTAATTGGTTTTATAGATTTAAATGAACTGAAATTATATCAGTATTTCAGTTCTTAGATATTAACGAACAGGCTGTAATGATGTATTTACCATTTTCCCCATCTGCCTCTGTCTCCACCTCTACACAGCGTCATCAGGGTGGAGAGTACATCAACAGTCGGGACTCCAGTGTCATCACTGACGTCATCCAGCAGAGACTGCAGCAGCTCGCTCTACACAACAAAGCCAAACTCAAGGTACAGATATTGCTTGCAGTGAAAGTCCTGTAAAATACACTGTTTGGACAGAAGTATTTGGACACCTGCTTGATTCAGTGTTTCTTCTGAAATCTAGATTATTAAAAGAATTTCTCCTGCTGCTTTTGTTGGAGTAACTGTCTCTGCTGTACAGGGATAAGACTTTCTCCTAGATTTTGGAGGAGCATTGCTGTGAGGATTTGATTGCATTCAGCGATAAGAGCGTTAGTGAGGTCTGAATGTTTTGTGATCCCCACCTCACCTCATCCCAAAAGTATTGGATGTTGCGCCACTGTTCCTCAGTGGGATGGCAGGGCATCTCGAGCTTTACCTCGCCAGCTTTAGCTTTAGCTCTCCAGGTTGCTCAGACATGTTAGCCTTGTCATCAGGGGTATGCTGACCTACACCTACCCACTTTAAGGACCGCCCATTACACATGAAGAGGGCAGCGGAGAGCAGTACTGCTGAAAAACAGTAGACGTTTATTAGACTTGAGAAGATCTTCATATGACTAGCATTGTATGTTTACACTGGGAGCCCTGAGGAGTCAGATTCGCTATATTAGGGGAACAAGGGGGTTCCCAGGGGCTTTATGAACCTAAGGACCCCAGAACTATAGTGAACTATAGTGGTGTTCTCTGGAATAATGGATCCAGTACATCTGGGATGAGGTGGTGTGCCACCATCAGTACCTGTCCTCACTAAAGCTCAAATGTGGCTGCATGTCATCAAATTCTCACAGCAATATTTCAAAATCTAGTTCAGAGATTATTATTATTATTATTATTATTATTGTTTAAAATTAATCTGTCCTGTTTGCTCTTTGCTTCGTTTCAGGACGAACTTTAAAGACGTTGCACTGCTTTCACTCCAAATCTCCACTGAATCCTTTGGCCTGTAGGGGGAAATGAGAGAGGCTGGGGGGGAATTCACGCACACAGAGGACGCTAAAGACTTCAGAGACACTCTGTTTTTAGGTTGAGGGACTTTTTATCTCAGCTTTGTGTCAAAACGTGTCTAAAGAAGGCGTTAGGATGGACAGACTCCAGGGCTTCTCTAAGCACCTCCAGCCTCTGCGTTGCTGAACCCGTTTCTGATTTTTCTGATGATGAATGTACTGACTGTACAGGTTTCTTATATATAAGGTATCTCTCTCTCACGCTGTGTCTTTTACAGTGAAGGCAGGAACACAGACTGCTTTCACAATTCTACTTCTTTTTTTTTTTGATGGTTCGTAAGGTTTTTCGGTTTGGTTCGTTTTCGTTACCTTTGGTAACTGTTTTTTTTTTATTATTATTATTATTTTTTTTTAAATACACTCCGGCTCTACTGTCATGATAACTGTTTTTTATTTATCTGCTGGAGACGCTGTTTGGAAAAAGACACTTCTGTATTTTGACAGATTTCTTTTTTCTCCCGTGTTTCTACGAAGCACTGTGAGTATTTTAATACAGTACTGTTTCTATGGTATTGCATATTGTAATATTGTAAAATTACCTTTTATGATGAACTGACTAGCAAGTGTATAATGACCCATTCAAAGCTGTTGATGGCTATTTCCTGAAGGACAGGCTCATAAGTGTTCGTAAGGCTGCACCACACCTACAGAACGATGACATAAGCCCACATAAATATTTCATCAGTGTCTCACAAAAACCTTGCATCTCCAAAATGACTCTGACTTTTTACAGGAACAGGAAGAAACCTTCTCAACTTTCAAAGAAAATCATTGGAAAATGATCATTTCCATTTTGGAGCATTTCTATTGGTCAGTTCATCCTGAAACGCTGATCCAAATATAAAGAACAGCTGGCAGATTGCCATGATGCCAAAAAGTGAAAAACTGCAAAACATGGAGGTACAGGATTTTTCCATGAGCACAGCAATTCATAAACGCTTTCTAAGGGTGCAATCTGCCAAATGACCACTGCTCCTGGCTGGAATAGGCCTTTATTAACATGCTGTGACGGGCTTGTGCAGCCTTATGAACACTGCCCTTCATTTAATTGTTGCCAGTTGCTTTGAGTGGGAGTGTTGCTGAACTTCACCACTCTCCTAAATATACAGGTTCCTCTAAAGCTATTAAAAAGGTTCTTTACACAACTGGTTCCTTCAAGAACCCTCTATTGTTCTCGGGTTTTGTAAGGAACCAATGCATTGTATCTTCGATGCTATAGAACCTACATTTGTCACCTTTATTGTTACGAGGGCAGCGATCGCGCCGTACAGCACTGCGATTGGCCGATATCTGGGTTCTGTGAATGAAATGGTGTATTCTCTTCTGCGGACGCTCATACGGTTCTGTCTTGCACAGTTACGTGTTGTAAAATTAAACTTTTGGGGTTTTTTAAGGATCTGTTTCCTCAGACTGTTTGAAGTGTCCTGGGGTTGGGGTCATTCACGTGGGGTCTGTTTACACCTGGCATTAGCATGCCGTTTGTATCTGGATAGTATCTGAATCCACTTTGACCGGATTCTGTTTACACTGATCGTTAAACGCGTCTCCAGTGTGATCAGATGAGATCGGATTTTGCTTTCCCATTTGCTTCCCTTCCTGTAAACATCTCATTCCGTTTACACTTGTATTAAATGTGGACGAAAACCGTCTCTTACCCCCACCTCCCAATGTGGTTTGGGTGATCCGATCATAATCCGATCACAATTCGTCTTGGGAGTTTTTCTAAATGTGCCTCATATTTGAGAGCCCTAAAGGGGTTTACAGAGGGGCTGGCATCTGATGGACAATGTGGGTGTAGTAATACAGTAATAGATGCTGAATGGTGCATCCAGGGGTGGGTGGGGTGAAACCAGTTGATGTTAATGAGATTTTAATATGCTAATCGTCTTTATGTCGTCCTGAGTGAAAGTCAGAGAGAAAGGCTTTGAGACGGTAATCTGATCCCAACAGCATTGCCAAGATCTGTCTCTGACCACTTCCGAATGTGGGTTGAGTGATCCGATCATAATCCGATCATAATCCAATCACAATGCATCTTGGGGCTGTTTACGCCTGGCTTTCCAT
The DNA here is from genome assembly GCF_030463535.1 of Salminus brasiliensis. Taxonomy (NCBI): domain Eukaryota; kingdom Metazoa; phylum Chordata; class Actinopteri; order Characiformes; family Bryconidae; genus Salminus; species Salminus brasiliensis. Next base: position 2,984,132 of record NC_132885.1, read on the forward strand.
GAAGACAAGTGAAATCTGAGCATGATCCAATTACCAAAAACACTTAATGCCAGGTGCAAATTGGCCCTATTTGTCCAGAGGTATCCAGACAGACCTTCTCATTAGGAAGCTGGTGCCCACCACTGATGCAGATGTTCATGCGAGGCCATGCAGCTTGTATAATCTCCATAGAAAAGCACTGATCAATAACAGGACATTTTAAGAGCTGAAGCGTCTCATAGCCAATGCCAAGCTTGAGCTAGAGGGGTATAAAGCCCCCAGCATTGCGCAGTGGAGCTCTGTGGTGGAGTGGTGGAGCTCCAATGCTTTTGGAATTATGGGGCTTACACACATCCTGGAAAATCAAGAAATTTAGAGTCATGGAGATATTAGTGGGATCTTGGAAAAGTCCAATGTGCCTCACAGTTGAGAACCCTAATGGAGTTTACAGAGGGGCTGGCATCTGATGGACAATGTGGGTTCATCCAGTGGGTGAAAGCAATTGATGATGTGTAGCCATGGAAAGGTTTTTCCTAAAAAAAAAAAAGAACCTGAGCTCACTAATGCTCTCATTGTGCCAAATACAATCAAATCCTACTCACAGCAATGGTCCAACATGTAGTGTGAAGCCCTCCTAGAAGACTAGAAGCTGCTTATTGGAGCAAAGGGGGACAGATTCCCCACTAATACCCTTGATTTCAGTAGAGGATCATCTGGAGGTCCATCTGCAGTAGTGTGGATGTGTCTTGTTTTCATGAGCCTGAACTTCAGGATGTTGGTGTTTCTCCAAAGAACCACTGGGTGGCACTAGAGGAGCGTCAGCTTTGTCTGCGGCCTCCGAGCTTAGCTTTTCGCTCAGTGACCAGAGTTTTGATCAGGAGCAGCAGTGTTGCTTGTTTTGCTCAAGGGCTGGCAGAAACACTGGCCCGGGTATTGAACCCACAGCCTTGTCATCAATAGCCCTCCCTCCATCTTTAGCCCATCCGGTTAGTGAGCGGAGGGCAGCCATTGCTGTGGCGCCCTGGGAGCACAGAGGGTTAGGGGCCTTGCTCAAGGGCTCAACAGTGGCAGCTTGCCGAGCCCGGGTATTGAACCCACCACCCTGTCATCAAAAGCCCTCCATCTTTAGCCCATCCGGTTGCTGTGGTGCCCTGGGAGCACAGAGGGTTAGGGGCCTTGCTCAAGGGCTCAACAGTGGCAGATTGCCGAGCCCGGGTATTGAACCCACAACCCTGTCATCAATAGCTTGAAGCTCTAACCGTTGAGCCACCACTACCAGGATCTCCTCCAATCAGTAATCCAAAGTTTATAAATGTTTATAGACCTTATAATCGAGGAGAGAGGTCACGGGTTCAGATACGAATGCAAGTTGTCATAACGCTCAATTTGTCATCTGTTTAGGCCTGTAAGTGCCGCCCTTCAATAGAAAGGGCCAGTCGACTTGAAGGTTACTTGCTGAGCTAGAGGGGTACAGAGCCCCCACCCCTCAGCATTGAACTGTGGAGCAGTGGAACTGTGTCCTCTGGAGTGATGAAGCTCTATTCAGTGGAGTATCCATACGTCCTGGAAAATCTGGAATTCCTGGAAATTTAGAGGCTCGTTTTCCAGTCATGGGAACACCTGGAAGTGCAAGCATTTCTGGAAATGTCCTGGAAATATTCCAAGAGGTCTTGGAAAAGTCCAAAAGCCGACAGCATGTGAATGTGATCTGATCATAATCACAAAGTGTCTTGGGGTTGTTTACCCCTGGCCTTTGATGCCGACAAGTGAAATCCGAACATGATCCGATCACCAAAAGCTCTGTTAACGCCAGGTGCAAATAGGCCCTATATGTCCAGAAGTATCCAGACAGACCTTCTAATTAGGAAGCTGGTGGCCATCACTGACACAGATTGTATAATCTCCATAGTAAAGCACTGACCAAGAACAGGACACCCTCAGAGCTGAGGGGTGCCATACCCAATGCCAAGCTTGAGCTAGAGGGGTATAAAACCCCATATCATTGAGCAGAGGAATTCCCCTTTCATAGAGTCCATGGGTCTCCAATGACAGCCTGGCAGTGAAGACCAGCAGCCAAAATGAATGAAAGAATATTAGATATTATAAAAGTTTCTCCAGCTTTCTGCTAGATTTTGGAGGAGGATTGCTGTGAGGATTTGATTGCATTCAGCAACAAGAGTGTTAGTGAGGTCAGGATGTTGGATGTTGATCACCACCACCTCACCTCATCATTCCCATCTTCCCAACTCATCCCAAAAGTACTGGATGGAGCTCCACCATCATCCATCATTCCAGAGAACACAGTTCTTCCACTGCTCCACAGCTCCTCAATGCTGGGGGGGCTTTATATACGCCTCTAGCCCACGCCTGGCAGGGTGTCCACAAACATTTGGACATGTAGTGCATTCGCAGATCTTCATTAGCTCGCAAGTTCAATCCCTGGTGATGCCACAGCTCTCTGTGGCTGGTAGTCCCAGAGAGCATAACTGGCCTTGCTCTCGCTGGATGGGTAGGATGGTTCTCCAGGTTCTGTTGTATGATGTAAGTTCTGCCACTCCAACCTTTTTTGAGAACCCAGAGAACCCAGAGAACCCAGTCCCCCTTCTCCGCAGCTCAATAATGGGAGGCTTTGTAGCTCTCGAGCCCACACTCTGCATCGGACACTGTTATCTTGGGGTCACGTGACCCTTCTATTGGACAATGCTTTTTCTGCAATAAATGCGCCCATTAAATAGGGTGTCCACAAGTTTTTGGACATATGGTATAGTATAGTTGATCATGATTCCATGCAGGGAACACGTCAAGGAAACAGGGCTAAAGGTGAGATCTGATGGGCTAAGGGTTGAGATCAGACAGAGACGAGAACGTGATGGATTTGGACCTTCTACGTGTTCCAGAGCACACAGCGATGTTGGAGCAGTGGAGGTGGTCCGAGAGCTTTGTGGCAGAAGATCAAACTCACTCTCTGTCCGCTCTCTCTTTTTTTTTTTTACCTCATCCTCTGCTTCACATGAGCGCTTCACACACACTCAGTGTGTGTCCTGGCCCGAGCGCTGGAACTGGACACACCCCATGGCCTCCGTGCTGACACCGAGGACACAGTGCTTAGTCAGGACGAGAGCTCGTACAACAGCTCACACGCAAGCATGAGATCCCCGAGCGGTATGACCTCACTGTACCCCACTGGCCAGCTCTGACCACCTGAACGCAAGCCACACACTCCAGTGGCCTCCAAATTACACCGCCACTGGCCAATAACCGTTCCGGGTCATTCTGACCTGTGGAGAGGCTTGGGAAAAAGATCAGGAGGCGTATATGGTGTGTGTGTGTATGTGGCTGAGCTCCAGTAGCTGTGGTTCCCTGGTAAAGGCGGTCTTCGGGGCGACTCTGAGAGATTGGTGTGTGTTTATTTTCCTGCACGCTGAGGTGGAAAACACTGACCGTGGTCCAGGTCTGGCGTCAGTGGGTTGTAACACCTTGTAACCACCGTGCGGCTTTTACGAGGGGAACACTAGAGTTCACGGAAAACACACAATATACTTTTAAAAAGCGCACGTCATTTCAAACAATCATAAAAGACGAGTTTTGAAATTTATGCCGTAATTAAAGTTTTATTCTTTTTTTTATTAAACGTCGCACTACAAGACCTTTCTTTTTCAAATCTGGGAATCGTGAGAGTTCGCTGCTGTGGGGGGAAACTTAGCACTTCGTATTAAAGCGATAGATCTTTATGAAGAGCCAGAAGTGGTTCTTCTATGGTAGCACTCAATAGAACGATTTGAAGAGCTTTTATTTTGAAGGGGGGCTACAAGCGGTTCAGCCCTGCTTATAACTGAGCCCAGTGGTAACATGTATAATGTAAATAATAGCGGTCCTAAAATAGAGCCTTGCGGAACTCCAGATCTTACTTTTGTGTAATTTGAAGAGAAATCTTTTATCTTTATGAACTGAGAGCGTTCAGATAGATATATTCCTGTTCCTGTGATGTTCTCTGTGATGTTCTCTAATCTTTCTAGCAAAATAGTCTGATCTATTGTATCAAAGGCTGCACTGAGGTCGAGTAGGACTAATAAGGATACGTAGCCTTGATCAGAGGCAAGAAGGAGATTGTTTGTAATCTTCACCAGGGCTGTCTCTGTGATGTGATGGGGTCTGAATCCAGATTAGATATTATATTGTAACCTTGTAACCACCGTGCGGCTTTTACGAGGTGAACACACAATATACTTTTAAAAAGCGCCCGTCATTTCAAACAATCATAAAAGACGAGTTTTGAAATTTATGCCGTAATTAAAGTTTTATTTTATTTTTTTAATAAATGTCGCACTACAAGGCCTTTCTTTTTCAAATCTGAGAATCGTAAGAGTTCGCTGCTGTGGAAGGAAACTTAGCACTTCATATTAAAGCGAAAGATTAGCGAGAAATCCAACCTGCAGCGTTTTTCCTCTTGACTGGAATGTACTCGAACAGCCGAGGGCTGCAAACAGTGAAATCTTGGCTGGTAAAACCTTTCAAATTTAATCGAAATATTGAGTTATTATTGGATTGAATATTATTAGAGTATTCCACAAGTTTAAGGCAAATTTTATTGTTATCTGATTTAGATTATTTATTATATACTATTAAATATTATATATTTCTATGTCTATTTCTAATTTTACCCAATTTTTCTACCCAATTTGGAAGGCCAATTACCCAATCCCCATTCATGTGAACCCCCCTATCACTAGGAGCCCTCAACACTGGGAAGGTGAAGACTAGCACATCTTCTCCGCCAGCCTCCACCTCCAACTGCCGCTGATGCAGCATTGCTAGGTAGCTGCCCGCTCAGAGGAAAGCCCAACTTTTCCCAGCTCGGATACAACAGCTAACAGCTAACTGCTAACACCTGTGCTGACCAACATCACACTAGAACTGATGTGTGGAGGAGGAAGTGCCATCAACCCTCCCCTGAGAGAGCAAGGCCAACTGTGCTCTCTCTGGCTCCGGCTGCTGATGCCAGGCAGCATGAGCTGGGATTTGAACCAGCTCATGATCCTCTGATCATAGTGGCAGCGCCACTCAGAGCCCAAATTGGCAGTTTTTGAGGTGTTGATACCGTTCCAACTCAAGATTGTTGGGTCTGATCGTGTGGTTTGCCTCATTTTAGAGTAGCAACAGATTCTCACAGATTTTTTCTTTTTTTATGAGTTGGTGCCCCCTTTTTATATAACTTTCAAAATTAAATCGATTTTTTTTACTACTGACAATGTCGCAAAGCAGCTTAGAAGACATGAAAACCTAACTTTAACGTGGTGCAGCAGCTGAGGAAGGCTGGGAAAGCGAGACCACCGACCCCGGCAGCTCCTACTGCTCATTTATGTGTTTCACTGCCTGCTTCCCCCAAGAGCCTTCTACCAAACCTAATGATTTTCTCCTGACAGGTGCTCGACTCGTAGCCTCCTTTTAACAGAGCTGTAAAACCTCCTCGCAACTATTATAAGGGGGAGTTCACCAGAATCCCCCATCTGAGCCTGGTTACATGCGTTCTAGAGGCTTTTGTTTGATTTCCTTGGATCACTCATTTATTTAGTCAACATCAAGTTCTCCAAGTGTAGGACCTACTGTTCTTCACAAAGCCTGGTGTTCCCAGGCTCGGTCCATTCTCTTCTTTGGGATTGGTTGTTTGAGGTGCTGAGGAGGGGGGGGGGGGTGCTCAGAGCTCACTTCCACTCATTTCCACTGAGAGATGGGGATTAGAAACCACTTCTGGAGAATATGCAGAACGTGCAGAACCTGCAGAACCTCTCAGTGAAGTAAAAGCTGCATTTTGGGAGGAAGGGATGTTCAGTAGATGCTCAATAAATACCATCTTGACCTCTGTCACATCTCTCATTTCTAGCGCCAGCGGTGGTGGTGGGGGGGGCTGGCGTCCTACCACATGCAGAAGCCACCTGAACTTCAGCCCAAAACTCCTGAGAGTTCTCCACCCCCTCTCTCTCTCTACAGTCTTCTCCTATATGCTGATGGCATGGTCTGAACTAACGAAAGAACCTCTTCATTTATTTTATAGTTCCTCACCTTCACACTTTATAACCAACCTGGTTCTTTATGAAGAGCCAGAAGTGGTTCTTCTATGGTAGCACCCGAAGAACCATTTCAAAAGCCTTTATTTTGAAGGGTGGATACAAGCGGTTCAGCCCTGCTTATAACTGAGCCCAGTGGTAACATGTATAATGTAAATAATAGCGGTCCTAAAATAGAGCCTTGCAGAACTCCAGATCTTACTTCTGTGTAATTTGAGGATAAATCTTTTATCTTTATGAACTGAGAGCGTTCAGATAGATATGTTTCTGTTCCTGTGATGTTCTCTGTGATGTTCTCTAATCTTTCTAGCAAAATAGTCTGATCTATTGTATCAAAGGCTGCACTGAGGTCGAGGCCTTGATCAGAGGCAGGAAGGAGATCGTTTGTAATCTTCCCCAGGGCTGTTCTCTGTGCTGTGATTGGATCTGAATCCAGATTGGAATGTGATTCTTACTCAGGTATAAGCAGAGCTGTTGAGCCACAGCCTTTTCTAATATCTTGGATATAAAGGTTAAGTTGGAGATGGGTCTGTAATTAGACAATACAATACAATACAAATCAAGATTTGGTTTCTTGAAGCCCATTCTCTGCTGTTAACATAACAAATCAGATTTTTAACAATAATCATAAATAATAACAATACAATAATAAATAATAAGAAATCATTTCAAAGTAATAAATAACAATCTTAAAATAAAAAGGATTCATTAAGAATTTTCCAAAATTTTCCAAAAAAGTATCTGAATATAATGAGAAATCTCAGAGTAATGAATAATCCACCCCCCCACAAATGAGAAATTATCTCAAAACAGTGATAAATAATTTAAAAAAATTTTAAATGATCTGAAAATAATAAGAAATCATCTCAAAACAGTGATAATTTTTTTTTATAATTATTTAATAATAATAATAATAATAATACTAATAATAAATAATACATAATGATAAATAATACATAATAATAAGTAATTAATAAACATCTAAAAAATAAAAAGAAATTTAAAATAGTGAGAAATCATCTGAAAATTATGAAAAAGTATCTCAAAATTATGAGAAAGCATCACAAAATAATAGGAAATCTCATAATAATGACTTGTTTTAAAAGATTTTTGAAGTAAATAAATGACTGGTGTGATGGTGTGTTTATGGAGCCCCAATTGGTGACAGTTTAAGGCCAGTGTTTGTTAGCCTAGCAGCTAAAAACTAAACTAAAGAAGAACACGTCAGAGACCAGACCTGTCAATCAGCTCAATCCTGCTCAGCTGATTCGTCACTGAACTTCTCCTTTAAGCTGTAGAACATGTTTAGATCCTCGCAGCAGGAGAGCGCTCGCTTAGCGAGATCGATGCCCGATTTTGATATCGATATCGATGCCCAGTGTGCCTTTTGGGGGCAGTAGAGGCTCAGCAGTTAGAGCCCCGGGCTACTGATCACAGGGTTGTGGGTTCGAAACCCGGGCTCGGCAAACTGCCACTCTTGGGCCCTTGGGCAAGGCCCTTCACTCTCTCTCTCTGCTCCCCGGGTGCTAGAGTTGGCTGCCCACCGCTCTGGGTGTGTGTGTGTGCTCACTGCCCCTAGTTCACTAGTGTGTGTGTGTGTGTGTGTGTGTGTGTGCTCACTAAAATGCAGAGGACACATTGCATATGTAATATATACACAGTATATAGTATAGTGTATATAGTCCAGTGACAGATACAGGTATACCCCCTGGACAGGGCACCAAACCATAGCAGGATGTGAAGAACCTTCTCTTAATGTAAAGGACACACACACACACACACACACACGCACACACACACACACACACACACACCTCCATTACATAATTCCTTACAGAACCATGAGTGGCTCACTCAAAGAACCCTGTGAAGCACCTTTAGTTAGAAGTACCTGAAGCACCACTGTGCTGCCCTCTGTTGGTGTGTTCATCACACTGCAAAGGCAAAGATGTGACTACACACCGATCAGCCAAAACATTAGTACCACTAGTGATGGTACTAGATGAAGTGAAAAACATTCAGCTTCATCTACTGTGGGATCTTCATCTGTCAAGGGGTGGATCTACATATTAGGCAGCGAGTAAATGGTCAGTTCTTGAAGGTGATGAAGATCCTACATCAGGACAAAATGGACTAGCCTAAGAATCCCAGACACTTTGACAAGAACCAAACTATGAGGTTCTAGACGACTGACCGGGTCAGAACTTCTCCAAAACATCTGACAGGTCTTGTGGGACGGGGTGTTCCCGGTATGCGGTGGTCAGTACCTACCTTGCTCCAAAGATGGGCAAGGTCATGAGTGCCCAAGGCCCATTGATGCTCATGGAGGTCCCACCTCACACTGCAGCATCTGCTGCTATTGTTAGGACACCTTCAGAGGTCTTGTGGAGTCCATGGAGTCCAATGGTCAGATCTGTTGTGACGGCACAAGGGGGAGATACTCAACATTGGGCAGATGGTACTAATGTTATGGCTAATCAGAGTATGATTTTTCACTCTTAAAAATGCTGACTGCTCTGGACGTGCCTCCAGCCCGCGGCGCTAACGACCGAGCATACGGTCAGGAGGCCAAGCGTTTGCTCAGCGGCTGAAATGGCTCTGTGAGCCCTGAGACGGCAGACCCCAGTAAACACTGTAATTAGTGCTGGGTAAACAGCCGAAGCCACAGAAGCTCACTGTTTTCCCTGAGTCACTCTGCAGAGTCCTCCATTAGCGCCCACGCCTGTTTATCTGACCCACGGTCTTATCTTACGCACAACAAGCCTTCAACAATACACAATACACAAAGCCTCGCGGCTGGGTCCCCGCTCGCAGGGCTTGAGGGAGCCCGAGCTCATTTCCAGCTAAACAATCGATTAGGACACAAAGGACAGCGCTCAGACGGAGCGATAGCTTAAAGATAAAGCCGCAGGGTCAACATTAGCAGGCCGGTGGGAGAGGGAGGAGAAGGAGACGAGAGTCTGGATCTGAGGGACCATGACCAATCATTTAGAGAAGCGGTTTGGACCTGCAGCCAGTTTGGCCGTCCTGGGACTGTCCCTCGCTGCGGCCCAGAGTTCAACTGCTGGCCAGCAGTGTCTCACATTTGGAAGCGGGGCTCTGTCAGTAGAGCCGCTCTGCTTGCAGAAACATGGCGTTATGGCTGTATTATGACACTTCTGTGTGTATGGATATGCGAGGAACCCATATTCTATATTTGACTTCTATTTGATTTACTTCCTGAGGTCCTTTTATGATGGTTTTGAGGGTGTTGGCACCAAAATCAGCCAGGATTTACGTCTCCATGACGATTTCCCAACCAGCTGTTCTTGTTACTGTACCTTCAAAGCTGATTCATAGTTACCGTCCTGCAAAAACCCTATATTTAAATTTGTAAAGATTTTTTAAGATTTTACGTTTTTGACATAATGTGAATCTGGCAGCTGTTCTTTATATGGTATCAGAATTTCATCATGAACGGACCAATAGAAATGCTCCAAAATGGCCGTGAATAAACGATTTTAACATTGACATCCATTGAAACTTAAGAAGGTTTTTCGCTTCTCCTGTAAAGTTGACATTTTGCAGATGCAAGGCCCAGGAGGCTTCAGGCCCAGAAGGGTCGCTGGTTTGAGTCCCTGAACTAGCAGGAAGGCTGCAGGGCCCTTAAGCAAGAATCCAAGCTCCCAACTGCTCCCCAGGCCGTGAGTTGGCCGCCCTCCTCTCCAGGGGTGTGTGTGCTCACCCACTGCCCCCAGTCACTAGTGTGTGTGTGTGTGTTTACTGCCACGGGCGGGTTAAATGCGGAGGCTAAATGTGTATTGACCTCTGCGGGTCTGAGTCTGTCAGCGATGTTGGTCAGGTGTTTTTAGGCCTGAGTTACGCCGTCCAACCCCCACCCTGTAAGTGCGGCGTTAAAAAGAGGCTTCTGTCCACCAGCGCTCAGGAAGCCCCCACTTGTCCGGCGCTTGCTGGACGGCAGGGTTGTTTTTTTCTTGTGCGGCGGGGGGACGAACAGGGGGGGCATTAATGCAGCTGCACAGCTGTTCTAACACTGCAGCCCAGCTACAGTACACAGCTGGGATGGATTTCAGCCCAAAAGCTCTCTCTCCGTCAGACACACACACAGCACCTGCAGACGAGTGAGCGCTCTCACACAGCTGTACATTCACTTACACACACACTCATAGAAACACACACATTCAGAAGTCATCAGCAGCTAAGCACACTGACACCCTCTGAAGCTTTCCGGGAACACAGGAGGTATTTTGGAATCCGTGTGTGTATATATATCGTATAGCAGTGGCAGTGTATGTATATATATATAGTGTATAACAGTGGCAGTGTGTGTGTATATATGTAGTGTATAGCAGTGGCAGCGTGTGTATATATAGTGTATAGCAGTAGGAGAGTGTATATATATATAGCGTATAGCAGTGGCAGTGTGTGTATATATATATAGTGTACAGCAGTGGCAGTGTGTGTGTGTAAATATTGCGTACAGCAGTAGCAGAGTGTGTGTATATATATATATATATATATATATATATATATATATATATATATATAGCGTACAGCTGTGGCAGTGTGTGTATGTATAGCATACAGCAGTGGCAGTGTGTGTGTATAAATATTGCGTACAGCAGTAGCAGAGTGTGTGTATATATATATATATATATATATATATATATATATATAGCGTACAGCTGTGGCAGTGTGTGTGTGTATGTATAGCGTACAGCAGTGGCAGAGTGTGTGTATATATAGCGTACAGCAGTGGCAGTGTGTGTGTGTATGTATAGCGTACAGCAGTGGCAGAGTGTGTGTATATATAGCGTACAGCAGTGGCAGTGTGTGTGTGTATATATATAGCATATAGCAGTGGCGGTGTGTATATATGTAGTGTACAGCAGTGGCAGCGTGTGTATATAGCGTACAGCAGTGGCAGAGTGTGTGTATGTATAGCGTACAGCAGTGGCAGAGTGTGTGTATGTATAGCGTACAGCAGTGGCAGAGTGTGTGTATATATAGCGTACAGCAGTGGCAGTGTGTGTGTGTATATATATAGCGTATAGCAGTGGCGGTGTGTATATATGTAGTGTACAGCAGTGGCAGCGTGTGTATATATAGCGTACAGCAGTGGCAGTGTGTGTGTGTATGTATAGCGTACAGCAGTGGCAGAGTGTGTGTATATATAGCGTACAGCAGTGGCAGTGTGTGTGTGTATGTATAGCGTACAGCAGTGGCAGAGTGTGTGTATATATAGCGTACAGCAGTGGCAGTGTGTGTGTGTATATATATAGCATATAGCAGTGGCGGTGTGTATATATGTAGTGTACAGCAGTGACAGCGTGTGTATATAGCGTACAGCAGTGGCAGAGTGTGTGTATAGAAAGCGTACAGTGGTAGAGTGTGCCACTAAAGATTTTCTTTGGGGTTTAAGTCTGTGACAACCCCTGCAGAGTCTTCCAGGACTTATTCTAAACTCAAGCTGTGGTGGACTTTGAGGTGTGCTCGGGATCATTGTCCTGTTGCAAGGTCCAATGATGCCAAAGTTTTAGCTTCCTTACAAGAGGCATGACATCTTCTTCTAGGATTCCCTGATACTTAATCAAATCCATCATGTCCTCCAATCAGAATCCCAAAACTTCTGTTGCTTCTTTGAGTGTTATTGAGGTTTATTGTGCTTTTGGGTCAGAAGAGGTATGTAGCCAAACAAACCCGGGCCTAGAGTGCAGCATGGCTCTGTGATGCTCTGGGGCTGCTGTGCTTCCTCTGGCATCGGAAACCTGCAGCGTGTGGAGAAAATGTCAATGTCAAGCTCAAGCTTGGGCATCATTGGGCCTTGCAACAGGACAATGATCCCAATCATGCCTTGAATTCTACCAAGTCTTAGTTTCAGAAAAAGTCCTGGAAGAATCTGGAGTCGTTACAGTCAACTGACTTGAACCTCATATTAATTCAATAACCAGAATTTAATTATAATAACGTTAATATTAAGGAAAGACTTACCTTTCAAAAGTGGTGCTCAAAACGTAGTTAGTTAACTGTAGTATTGTTGATATTTTGAACGTTAAATGTCTAGGTTACAGTATTTCAGTCTGTGTGGTGTTAATGCTGGTGTTCATGTGTAAGTGCATTTGATTAATTTCTATATAAAGTTCACTAATGACTCATTATTCACATAAAAATATTAAAAAAAAACATTATTTTGAACATTTCGTAGAGACATTTCCTAGTTCTGTGAATATGCCCAATATGCTGATTATGTTTATAGTGGGTAGCTGTGGTGGAAAAATGAGGTCAGCTTGCCGAGTTTGACTGCTGGTCTTTCTTGCTCTGGCCTTTTACAGTGCTGTGCGTGCAAAGCTTAATTAGCATGTGCTGCAGTATCTGTGCCCTCATTCACACAGACTGGAGAAACAGAGGAACTACAGGCATACATCGAAACTGAGCCAGAAGAGCCAATGGAGAGTTTCTTCAAAAACACAACAATGCTACAGAGTGTGAAACAAGCAGTACACCCCATTAAATATGTGGTTCTTTATGGATTAATGTGGGCCTATCAGAATTTGATCTTCCTCCAAACCGCATCTATAGATAACGATGATGTCATTGAATCAACTGTGCAAAAACAAAGACAATTTGACTTTAAAATTGATTTGATCAACAATTTTATTGGCAATTAAAATGCAAAAAAGCCAAATTCCTACTGAGGACAGTCTAGAAAATCAACTATGTTCAAGAGTAGGTCCTAGAACAACATTTTAGGACTGTTGGAGTCTTCTTTACTCGTCTCGTGGTTCTGCTCATCTGCTCTTGGACCGCTAGGAATGGTCTGATCTGGCCATGTTGGTCAGCTGATATAGTGGACGGTGGAACAGTGGCTGATTTCTAACAGTTCTGAGATCTTCTTAAACCCCTTCCCAGACTCCTCTGCATCTCCACCCTTCTTTCTAAAGACCTCAGAGAGTTCTCTGGATCTGGCCATGATGGTGATCTTCAGTCCTCACTTCAACCATCAATCCAGAGCAGACCAGACTAAACATCTGAGGTTTAAATCAGACTCCAGACTCCTCCAGAATAATTCCTCTCCAACCATGTTCTGATCATCTGCAGCTGATGTTCTGCACCTAAGTTGATTCTAGTTTAGTTAGATGACCTCCGTCTCTTACTGTTGATCACATGAGGATCAGATCTGCAGATGTTTACCTATGTTTAATAGGGCGTCCTAACTTTGCTACATGACTCCAAGTCCTATACAAGCTTTCAGACTGAAGGAAGCGAAATGTAGCCTCAGTGCAGGAATAATGAAGGTCTTGCTCTTGAGGATATGGGTGAAATATGGAGTGACATTGTGGAAGGTAGAAGGAGAAGGAATGCTCAGGGGAAGCTACGCTAGCACAGGAACATGGTGAACACTCACTGGAAAGGCATGCCTGAAATATCATTATCAGGCAATTATAGATTTAGGCTCCAAGGCACTGCAAGCCATTCCAAACCTGAACCACAGCCCGGACATGTCATACACATCTCACCATGTGTTTCTGATCACAGGAGCATATACAGAGTAGCAGGAGGTGAAAAGAAATGGAGGAGGGAGATCCGGAGGGTCAGTTTATTCCTTTTCTTACCGTTTTGGCCGACAAACTCTTCACTGACACTTGCTTATCCAGTAGAATGCAGGTTTGGACACCCCTGGTCATAATATCTGCCAGTGGGTCCAAAACAAAAATGTGGGAACCTAGAACTGTCAGTAGGTAGTACCTAAGTACCTCCGGCGAGTATCACAGCTGGTGATACATTTTTCACTGTAAAGGATCCTAGTTCTGGACAGGGGTGTAGCACCAAATGCACAAGCAGTGCCCATGGGCCCATCTCAATCACCAAACCCCCAAGGCCCAGACACCTCAAGGGCCCTCATCCCACTTTGGGCCTTGGTTACTTAGTCCCACTTTTTGCTCCACTACGACGACACCCCTTGAGTTATCTGGCTGCTCTGCTCTTTTGAGGTCTTTTCACTGACCCTCAATGATGTTTTGACTGTGAGGGTCATGGCCTCAAACCTCCAGCTGGCACCTCTTGAGGTAGTCCACCGTGGATTTTGAGGAGATCCTCTTTTCATCTTCAGCTTTATTTTTTCTTTTTACAGGTGGTGAAATGTTTGCTTCCAGAAGTTGCTGGTATGTAACTGAATCCATTCCTCCCTCTACCACTGAAATGCTGCCTGTCTGGATAAGGCCAAGCCACACAAAAATGTTTGGTAATGAACTCCCGGCAGCACAACCCACCAGGCCTGGTTTCTCTCAGTAGTTCTTTTCTTTACGCTGCTTTAAGAACGTATCTCGTTTTCAAGCTCGGTTTGGTCCAGGATCTACTCCCATTTGGTCATGCCTGGTAAACCTACAGCGGCCTGGAATCAGGGGGCGTCCTTATCACATGTCCGAACCTCAGCTGGCTTCTCTCAATGCAAAGGAGCAGTGGGAGTAGTGGGGATGTAGATTGGAGATCTAGGTATCTCCTCACCTGTGGTCAGCGCACCTAACTTGCCTGTGGTGGATCTCACAATCCCTCTTCCAACAATCTTGAGGTGGGTTCACTGCCCCTACCTGAAGGAAGCCTGGCCTCGGACTTGAAGGTGCTGATTCTTACACTGACACCCTCAGTATATGCCTGATGGGGGCCCATGAAGAAGCCAGCAAGACAACGTTACCCACAACAGCAGAGACCCAAGACTACACCTTGCTGGCCTGTCCATGAGGACCACAAACAGCAGTGGAGATACGGCACAACGGCCACATGCAACAAGCCTGACCTTGTGCCACGATCGTGGATACACATGTTTTGGAACTGTGATGGTGATGGAAGTCCCTTCAACTATCTGAGAGAGGGTAAAGGGCTGGTCCACCGTTCAATAGCCAGGGTGGAATCCGAGGTTCAACTATCGGACCGTTTCTCCTTTCCTGGCATGAGCTTTTCTTGGGGAGGCTGAGAAGTGTGATGCCTCGATGGTTTGAGCTCACTCTCCGATCCCGGGGGACCTCCACCCCGGTTTGTCAGTCCAGAGGCACAGTTCCCAATGTCCATGCAACATTGCAGAAGTGCGTGAACCAAGGCAGCCCCCCTCCCAGTGCCCAGAGCTTTCAGCAGTTCCAGGTGAATCTCATCCACTTGGTGCTTTGCCACTTTGCCACGCTTTACGGCTACCTCAGCGATTCGCCCTGAATGGATTCCGACCTCTTGGATTTATACGTTCCTCAAAGAGTTCCCTGTACCCAGTGGTACAGATCTTCTGGTCTTCTGGTCTACTGGTCTTTTAGAAGTTGACCAGTATACCAGTGCTCAATGCTGGTTTGTGCTGGTCTGGTGCTGGCCTGGTTCACCAGTGTTGAAAACCCAAGCTGGAGATCAGCTAGTCAATGTTTTGTTAGCTGGGCAGTGGAAAACTGGAGCAGACATGTCTTGGCTGATTGATTACACTGGGGGTAAGAGGTGGGGTGGAGGGTGGAAACCGTGTACATTTGTATTCCTTTAAGTACCTACAACAGGGGTGTAGCATTACCCCCTGAACTTTACTGACCTGTGTGTCTGGCTTGATGGAGTCTTATGAAGCTAGCTTTACTGCATTTCGCGTCCATTGGCGGCATGGTTGGACTGGTTGGAGTAGAAAGTGTGTGTGTGAGAGAGAGAGCGAGAGTGTGTGAGAGCTCACACTGATGGAAGGAAAAACAGGAGATTTTCTTTGCCGACGCGTCATTTGATCTGTCCCCCAGGCCGCATCATTTCAGCGAGTTAAAAACGCGAAGGGTGGCGGGACAGATTGATGGCAGAGGCGTTTCATTCGCCGTATCGGAGCGCAGTAAAGTACAGGCTGACGGCCTTTACCAGGGGAACCGTGGGCCAAGGCAGGCGGGTCAATTTGTCCCCATAAATCCTCCGTTTTGTGTTAATTCTCCCATAAACTCCCCAGCTCGTGATTGTGCTGACTCCCCTGGCGCATAAATCAGGTCAGGAGTAATTTCCGAGCTCCATCTCTCTCTGGGCTGATAAACATGAAGCCTTAAAACCGCAGCTCGATGGCACTGGCGTCACACGCGCTTCCACAGGGCGTGGGAAATACCGGGCAAATGAAGAAAAGGAAAAGACAAGAAGGAAAAAAACATCATTAGGAGATCAGTGAAGGTGGTTAAAGCGGTCGGTATTGTGGAAAACCTCATTTGCTGTTTTGAAATGAAAGAATTTGGCCCAGTTTGTAAACACTGCTAAAGTTTCAACGGGCACCGTTCACCCAGTTCATAAAGGTCACATGTAGAAACTAAGCAACATTATGAAGTGAATTGAATCCAGTATGAATCTGCAGTGAGTGAAGTGTTTACTGTCTAAAAAAAATCATTGTGACCAGCATGAATCTAAAGTGAGGTATTTACAGTAATAAATGTGAAGTGATGTAAATCCAGTATGATTCTTCAGTGTGTAGTTTTTAGTCTGATGGTAAACGTGGAATATTTTTAACCCAGTATGAATCTAAAGTGTGAGGTATTTACTGTGATAGCTATAGTGATTTAACTCAGTATGAATCTTCAGTGTGCAGTTTTTAGTCTTAAAGCAATAACTGTTGAGTGATTTGAATCCAGTATGAATCTTCAGTGTTTAGTTTTTAGTCTGACAGCAATAACTGTCAAGTAATTTTAATCCAGCATGAATTTTCAGTGTGTGGGTTTTACAGTAATAACTGTGAATTGCCTTTAATCCAGTATGAACCTAAAGTGTGAGGTATTTAGTGTGAAGTGTTTACAGTAGTAACTGTAAAGTGATTTTACTCCAGTATGAATCTGCAGTGTGTGTAGTTTTTAGTCTGATGGTAAACATTGTGGATTATTTTTAACCCAGTATGAATCTAAAGTGTGAGGTATTTACTGTGATAGCTATAAAGTGATTTAACCCAGTATGAATCGTCAGTGTGCAGTTTTTAGTCTGAAAGCAATAACTGTTGAGTGATTTGAATCCAGTATGAACTGTCAGTGTGTGGGTTTTACAGTAATAACTGTAACGTGATTTAACCCAGTATGAATCGACAGTGTGTGTGTAGTTTTTACAGTCTGATGGTAGTCATTGTGGAATATTTTTAATTCAGTATGAATCTTCAGTGTGTAGTGTTTACAGTAATAAATGAGAAGTAATTTAACCCAGTATGAATCTAAAGTGTGAGGTATTTACTGTGATAGCTATAGCGATTTAACCCAGTATGAATCTTTAGTGTGTAGTTTTTAGTCTAAAAGCAATAACTGTTGAGTGATTTGAATCCAGTATGAATCTTTAGTGTGTGGGTCTTACATTAATAACTGTAAAGTGATTTAACCCAGTATGAATCTAAAGTGAGGTACTTGGTATGAAGTGTTTACAGTAGTAACTGTAAATGAGTTTAGTCCAGTATGAATCTGCAGTGTGTGTGATCTTTACAGTCTACCAGAAAAGAAATGTGGAATGAGTTTATCCAGTATGAATCGACAGTGTATGTAGTTTTTACAGTCTGATGGTAATCATTGTGGAATACTTTAAGTTCAGCATGAATCTTAAGTGTGTGGGTTTTACAGTCTGATGGGAAACACTGTGAAATATTTTTTAATCAGTATGAATCTTCCCCATGAAGCATTTACAGTAATAAATGAGAAGTGATTTAACACAGTAAAATCTCCTGTTTTTTAGTCTGACAGCAATAACTGTGATTTGAATCCAGTATGAATCTACAGTGAGGTATTTACAATAACTGTGAAGTAATTTAACCCAGTATGAATCTACAGTGTGAAGTATTTACAGTTATAACTGTGAAGTGATTTAACCCAGTATGAATCTACAGTGTGTGGGTTTTACAGTAATAACTGTAAAGTGATTTAACCCAGTATGAATCTAAAGTGAGGTATTTACAATAATAACTGTGAAGTGATTTACTCCAGTATGAGTCTACAGTGTGAAGTATTTACAGTTATAACTGTGAAGTGATTTAACCCAGTATGAATCTACAGTGTGTGGGTTTTACAGTAATAACTGTAAAGTGATTTAACCCAGTATGAATCTAAAGTGAGGTATTTACAATAACTGTGAAGTGATTTACTCCAGTATGAGTCTACAGTGTGAAGTATTTACAGTTATAACTGTGAAGTGATTTCAAACCACTATGAATTTGCACTGTGTAGTTTTCCAGCAATAATTGCGCAATTATTTAAATCCAGTATGAATCTGCAGTGTGTGCAGTCTTTACAGTCTAACAGTAATGCGTTATGAAGTGATCTGAATGCAGTATGAATCTGCACTGTGAAGTGAATTACATCCCGTATGAATCTACGAATCTACACCGCCTGTTCTGGGAACACTACAGCAGCTCTACTGGTGTTTAAGAGGCTTGCTTGAGGTTAACAGACCTCAGATCAACGAAAGCAGTCCTTACAGTGCGCACTGTGCTACCTCCCATAAATCTGACCCCAGTGACACTGAACTCATCGTACACCCACAAACACACCCCCACCCCAACACACACACTTCTGCAACTCAGTCACTTAACCAGGCAGATATGTTTAATAGTGGATGTAAATGTGCTAACAGGCAGAGTGAGTAATGGTCTGGAGTGGGTTTGGAGCAGTGTCCAGTCATCTTGTACTGATCAGTCCAGTAAAAACACTGCCTTAAAACAAAACAGCTGCTTCAATTAACCAGCGTTTACATGCCGCTCCGTTTGCATTCTTACATAAACAGCTTCCTAGGAATGGCTTACGATCAAGCGTATCAAACATGTGTTAAAGAGTAACAAAAAAAAAACAACAAAAAAAAAAACAGGACTACAGGAATATTATGCAGAAAAAAACAGAGTTCCTTTTAAATGAAGAAGGACATTTGTTTTTGTTGTCCTCAATAACATTTCACTCTCAGCTCTGGATCCTCCTCGGTTCTCTTTGTGTTTCCTGCCAAAAGATGTTCCCCCTCCACTCATCGCTTCTCCTTTGAAGAGCGTTAAATCCTGCGAAGAAAAACTCGCTGCAGCTGCGGCCGCTGACGGAGCTCCCTGGAACACGCTAAAGCCTGATGGAGTCGAGTCCAAACACTTGGCTTTCTCATCCCACCGCTGCTGGAGTCAGCCCCTCCCGTTAAAGCGACAATGTGGTGAACAGTCAAATTTACACAGTTTACCCCACCCTGGCCCTCTCACCCCAGGGGTAGATGATCAACAAGACTAGCTACAATGAAGCTAATGCAGGCTTATATCCCACCAATTAGCATGACGCTAGCAGTCGCTATGTACACGTGTCTTAAAACAGCTGCTGATGCTCCTCCACTGACTGTAACAGGGGAAGAACGGCGTCTCCGTCATTCCCACTCCGGGCCGGAGCGCTGCTGCTGCTGCTACTGCACTATGGAGGTTTGGTGGTGGAGCTGCAGGAGGAGAACCTCTCTCCAGAACTGCTGCTGTGTAACGCTGCAGAACCCATAGAGTCATATTAGTGTAAACTCCTGTAGTATTACTCTACCGCCTCTACAGCCCACATGCTGCTCCACCTTCAGATCAAGCTTCTGGAGCTTCTCTCAGCTTGTCCAGAAATGCATGTGTACAGCTGTCCATGAGGGGGCGCTCAAGCTGTGCATTACAGAGCAAAAAATACCAACTCTTCCAGCAGTTTGAGGCAAGTTTACACAGCTTAGGCACTTACTTGCACTATGCGTCCAAATGTTTGTGGACACCCCTTCTGATTAATGCATTCAGCTACTTTAAGTTTCACCCATTGTAGAGAAGTACTGCCAATAGAATAGGACTCTCTGGATCAGACCAACCAGATGAACCAATTGGCACCATGCTGCCTAATGCCAGGCGTGGGCTAGTAGAGGGGTATATAAAGCCCCCCAGCATTGAGGAGCTGTGGAGCAGTGGAAGAAGAACTGTGTTCTCTGGAATGATGGAGCTTCTTCCAGTACTTTTGGGATGAGTTGGGAAGAGTTGGGGATGATGAGGTGGGGTGGTGATCATCACCCAACATTCTGACCTCACTAATGTACTTATTGCTGAATGCAATCAATCAAATCCTCACAGCAATGCTCCTCCAAAATCTAGTAGAAAGCCTTCTTTCCTGGACAGTAGAGACAGTTACTCCAACAGAAGCAGGAGAAACTCTTTTTTTTAGTAAGTTTGATTTTAGGAGAAACGGTGAAAGAGCGTGTGTCCAAATACTTTTGGCTAATTGGTGGGCTATTAGCCTAGCCTGTAGTGCAGCACACGTCTTAGCTAATTGACTACATTTACAGAAAGAGGGGGGGCTGTGTACCTTTGATTTTTCAGAACTATGGCTTTGATCTCTCGTCATTGTCGCTTTGATTCCTCCACATCTCCCCACATCTTCAGAGGGGAGTCTCAGAAGACTCCTCCCTAACCCCCCTCCCCTCACACAGTCATCCAATACAAGTACGCACTCACACACACACACACACACACGCTCACACACACAGCAATGTCGATTGAACATTTTGTCCGTGCAAAAAGAGAGAATATAAAAACATCATAAAAGCAACACCTAAGGAACACAGCTCTGCTACAAACGCTTCCAACTCCGCGACATTTGAGAAGAACGTCAATAGTGCAATTTCTTTCAGTTTTCTGGGGAACGTCCTGGTTTCTGGGGTTTGTCCGTGTGAGAGTGTGTGGAGGGTCCGGTTAGTGGCGGCTGGGTCTTCCCACGGGACCTCTGCTCTTCTCCCAGCGCTGGAAAAAACAACAGCAACAAAACCACATCACTCACAGGCCTGGCACGCAGGGGCGGAGCTATGGCTTTAGAAGTGTGTGTGTGTGTCTGTGTGTGTGTGTGTGTGTGTGTGTGTGAGACACCTTAATCTACTTAAAAGTTATTAATATCACAAACTAATTTCAGCACCTACATCCTCTCCTCTACATCAAAGAGTGCAGACAATAACCATGACAATGAGAGAGGAGTAACAATGGAAATACATGAAAGGTAACCATGGAAATTGATGAAATGAAATGGAAATGGGAGTAGTGTAACCATAGAAATAGACATCAGCTAACAACAAAAACAGATGTAGTGTAACCATTGGAAACAGATGTAAGGTAAACACGGAAAGGAGTGTGATATGACCACGGAAATGGGTGTAGCGTAAGCATGGAAATGGGAAGAGTGTAACCACCGAAACAGTTGTAGCGTAACCATGGAAATGGGTGTAGCGTAAACACAAAAATGGATGTAGGGTTACCACGGGAGCAGGTACAGTGTAACTGTGGAAATACATGTAGCATAACTATGGAAATAAAAGTAAGGTAACCATGGAAACAAGTGTGTTATAACAATGGAAATGAGTGTAGCGTAAAAAACAAGGGAATGGTGTAGTGTTCACAAAGGAAGCGGTAGCAGTGTAACCATGGAAACAGGTTTAGCATAATGGATATGGAATGACAATAGAAATGGGAGGAGATGAAAGCATGGGAATGGATGTAGGGTATCGACGGAAACCAGTGAAGGTGATGTAATGTAACCATGGAAACGCCTTACTTTAGGACAGGGTTATATTTGCAGTGAATAAAGTGGTGATTGTTTTGTTCTGTGTGAGCTCAGGACTGTGACCAATCACAGCTCCAGGTGAGGTTCTCTGGGGTCTCTCCTGTGGAATCCAGGACCTCCAATTAACCCTCCAGACCCCTGAAAGCCTCAAAACGGGGGGAGTTTTTGTTTTTGGAGTGGCCCATCAAACTGCTTAACTGGTATAGCTCAGTGAACGGTTTGTGGGTGGGGGGAGGGGGTGCGGCCTATATAGCCTAATATTAGCTACCAGCTACATTTAGCAACACAGCTCTCTGCAGCATGTAGTCCCTATCCGTACAGCCATCCCATAATATGGCACAGCCAAATTAACCCAACTTAGCCGTGCTGGGGGTTAATGGTAATGTTTGCGCTGGGATACTGCTATTTATAAAAATATCAAAAAAGATTAAAAATACAAAGAAATAAAAAATGCATTGAGCACCCCGTTCCCCACAGGTACAATACAAAACAATGCTTCACGAAATTTAGATGACATATGAGGTCATTGGCTGCTCACCGGGGGTCGATTTCTTGTCTTTTTAATGATTACTGATTCTGTAAAGCTGCCTTGTGAGGACACCAGTTGTAACAAGCTTTACAATGAATAATTGTAAATTGATATGAAGAAGATTTTTGATGACATTCGTCAAAACCTCTAAAAATAAGGCATTTCTTTGCTGCATTCAGTCCAAATCACAAGAAAATTTGTGATATAGTGCTGCTAATAACGGGCCATCTATCTGCTGGCACAAGCATATGTTCCCTTTTGTAAGGGGGGGGGGGGGGGGGGTTGTTCCCCTGGCTCCATACAAAATCGCTTCGCTCTGGTCCGAATCAGTTAACGGGTTCGTGAGCTTGGAGCGTTTCCCCCTGGGTTTGGTTGGTTTTCACTCAGGGAAAAATCCAAGCTCACCAAAATGAGTCCCAACAAACCATGTGAGAGAGTTCTCTCCACTGATTGGTCAGACAGACCTGTCTGGGGCGGACTGAGAAAGGTGTCTGGTGTTCTGGACTAGTGCTGCATATTAGATGCATCTGCTCACGGCTGTAGTAACGGTAATGAACTGGGCAGTATAGCAGCTTAACACCTGGATACGGAGCTGGTTAGCTCAAGCCTGTGGAGGTCAGATCGCGCTCTCATCACAATTGAAAAGCTCCAGACTTTGTTTGGGACCAGACCGAGACCTCCTCCTCTTCTCCAGGGTCTCAATGCTGTTGTTTCGGTACTCATCTGAGTGCAATTACGGTGTACTGTATTTCACACAAGGCTGAAAACGAACCAGGATCCGATTAAACCAGACTAAAACACCCTAAACCTGCAGCAACAACACATCACTTGAGAACTAGCTTTCTAATTAAGCTTCAAATCGTAAGACTGCATGATTTATTGAAGCCACCCACAATCCTGGGTAAATGCCAAGTCAGCTAACAGAATATTTGCTGGTCATTAGATTAGTAGTGGAAGCATTTATTAAGACTCTATTTTATTTTATTTATTAAGGCCCTATTTTAGCGACCTTCCGTTACCTACCAGTGTAGAGATATTCACAAGCAGCGCTGCTTTTTAAGCGACACAGGCGGAGGGAGTGAAGATAGACTGTTGGTGGGGTGGAAGATAGCAACGAGCATGTCGAGGCGCCTTGCACAGGGTATAAGATAGGACCCTCAGTGTTGGTACACAGACTGCATGCAGTATAGTACTATAATGCCAATTCTCGTACAAAGCTGCTCTGAGCTGCTGGAAACACAGAAAGAATGGGTGTAGGTTCTACAGAGCTCACTGAACTCCAGCGTGGTTCTGTATGTAATAGGAGACACCGCTGCACCAACAACAACAAGTCAGCTGGTGAAATCTCCTCCCTCCTAGATCTTCCTCCATCAGCTGTGAGTGGTGTTATTATTGAACAGTGGAAGAGTTTAGGAGGAACAGCTCACAGAGAGCAGCTCAGTGTCCACCGAGTGTCTGTCAGACCACGTAAAGTTACAGAGCGGGGTCAGGGCCGAGTGCTGAGCTCAGAGCAGAGTGCAGAAAAGCCTCCAACTGACTCAGTAACTGCAGCAGAGCTCCAGACCTGCTGCTGCTGGTAGAGCTCAGAGCAAAGGGAGACAAGCTCCATATTCTCAAGAATATCTCAAGACACACGCCCACAGGGCACAGAAACCCCCCAAACACCCACAGTATACACACCAAGGGTGTAACACAACACCAGCATCTGTAGCTGTAGCTGTTTCTGGACCTGACCTAAACCTGAAGTCTACATTTAACAGATCCTTTAAGCAGCATTTCTGCCCTGAATTAGGAACATGACATGTCCATGGTAATATTATAAGTATATTTATTTATTTAGAGAGCTCTGCTGCCCTGAGGACAGCCAGTGATCTGTATGGGCTACATGGAGAAATGGGCTCTGCTGGGAAGTGACAGGTGGAGGTATGAACTGAAATGATGTATCAGTCAGTAAATATGTGAATAAAGCAGATGTGTGTGTATTGGGGTCAGTTTGGGCTCAGTTTGGGGTCAGTTTGTATAGAAATATGGCTTTACTGTGGAGCTCAGTGAGGCAGTGTTTAGGTCAGGCTGCCTGCGTCCGAATACTTTACTGAAATGCCCTCTGCCAGATTCTGCGGATCTGGTACTCATGTGGATCCACAGGCTAGTCAGCTCTGCCAGTAGATTTACTGAGGTCATGAGATCCAGACCAGCAGAGTCAGGGAGAGGAAGAGGTCAGTGAAGTATTCAGACGCAGACGAGCGAGTGGGGTTTAAGGATCTGGATCTGGAGTCTCGAGTTCTTCAGGTTTCTCTCTGGCTCTCTCTCTCCCTCCTTGCTCAGTTACCCCACCCCCCCACCCTACGCTGCCTGACCCTTATCCCAGTTCATCCACACTAAAAGCTCAGCTCAAAGCTCTAGATATTTCAGTTTTCCATCCATCACCGACTTCCTGGAGAGCTATTAGACCACTATTCTCCCACTCAAAGAAAAAATGCAGCCATCTGCAGAGGATTTCACCACTACACCAACAGGGGAAGACTTTGTGCAAACATTAACAACCGGGCGTAAATTTACCCCAAATCACCAGACGTCAAAAAGCCTCCTGGTGCTCCAATCTCGAAATATTCACTACATAATGCGGCTCACTGCGGCTCCTATTTTCCTGAGCTTCTGAGATACAGAGGTGGAGCCACACAGGAGCCTAAGCTCACCCTGCTCAATGTAAAGCCCCTCAGCATTGTGCAGCTGTGGAGCAGAAGATCTGTGTTCTCTGGAATGAAGGATCTCCTTCCAACACCTCTGGGATGGGTTGGAATGGAAGCACTAACTAATCTCGAGGCTGAATGCAATCAAATCCTCATCACAGCAACATTTCGAAAGGCTTGTAAAGCTATCCGAGAGGAGTAGAAGCTGTTATTGCAACAAAGGGTCCAGACCCAGACTCCCTGTTACTAGCCTTGATATCAGAAGAAACTCTGGAGGAGGAGGCGTCCACAAACTTTTGGAATTTCACAGCATTTGTGAGGGATTCGCTCTGTATTTTAAAGTGTGTTTCAAGCAAACAGTCAATCAATACACTATAGCACTCTTTTAGAGCAAAATTAAGGCCACACCCACTAGTTTGCTCACTAGCTTTCATTCCATTCTGAAAGTATTGAGTTGGTCAGTCTGGAGGCCTCTGGATTAGTCATTAATTTCTTGTGAAGCAGGAGACAGGAATCTTACTGAGCTCTCCAAAAACAGGCGTGTTTCTACTAGTACAAAGCTTTAATCTCAGCGTTTCTCGTGTGCCAAGCCTCTCCAACCGGACAAGAGGGGAGGGATATTTGGACAAATGGACAGTGCTGCTCTGTGATCTGGAATGTGTCTTTTGTGATACCTTCACTTTGCGTCCTAACCGGTCCTTCCACTTCAGTGCAATACAGTTATCAATGAGCAGCAGCCTGTAGAAGAGTAGAAGAGTGAATAATGTTCAGTGAAGTGTCCACATATTTTTGGACCAAGATTTTGGACCACTGAAGATGCACTGAATCACTTTAAGAAATGAATCGTTTAAATGAATCACACTGTTGTGAGGTGAAGAATGTACACCCCTAATAATCATAATCATAATCATAATCATAATCGTTTCTGTAGGTCAGGAAATGCGCTGTTGTCTGTCTGTTGGTTGAAGCAGATGTTACCTGGAGCGTTCCTCGTTCTCGTAGCCCATGATGATATATTCCTCATTAGCGGTGAGATGGGGGCAGAGGCAGTCTGAGCTGTAGTGCAGAGTGACCGTGTCCAGAGGAATGTTGACCAGAGACGATTTAAGGACCTCTTTCACCTCCACGATGGCACTGAGGTCATGATTTTGGCTCTTTATCTCCTTCACTCTGGCACGTATGACTAGAAAAAGAGTTCGCTCACTTAGACTGTCTGCATATTACTCCTAATTATTCATATTTGCCATGAATTATTCAGTATCTAGTATGAATGGTGTAGTATCCACAATGAATTATATAATTTTGTAACTGAGTGTCTTGCTATCCCTTTCTGCTGTGACACTGAGAATTTCCCCACTGTGGGACTAATAAAGGATTATCTTATCTCTTATCTTAATAACTACTGAAATTATTTACTATCCAGTATGATTTATTTTAGTATCCAGTATTATTTAGTATTAGTATTATTTAGTATCCAGTATGAATTATTTTATTTAGTATGATTTACCCACCCTTAATTATTCATATCTACTATGAATTATTCAGTATCTAGTATGGATTATGATGTATCCACAATGAATTATTTAGTATCTAATACAAATGATTCAGTAATTATTATGAATTATTCAGGTTTATGAATTAGGATTATGTAGTATTCACAATGAATTACTATGAATTATTGTATGTAGTTTGACTTTTTATGAATATGAATAAACAGACGTTAGCATGACTTTGCTTTAGATCTGAGGTATTTTCTTGTTATGTAGTCTAAAGACTTACCGTAATTATAGTTGTTCTTTATGTAGATCTTTTGAGTGAGTTTCACTGTCTTGCACTTGCACCGCTCTGAAAAGAAAAACAATAACAAACAATGAGTCTACGCTCTATAGTCATAATTCATATCTAATACATAACATCTAACAGTTACGACCACTTACACTTCATATTAATATAAATAGTAATAATGTACAAACCAGTGCTACTAACAGTGCTGCTGTCACTTCTACCAATAAATCACTAGATCTTATAGTAACAACAGCAGCAATAATAATAATAATAATAATAATAATACTATTAAGAGTACTGTTACTACTCAGTCTAAGCTACTGTTACTATCACTAATGAAAGATGCCACTGCTAATACTAGTGTTACTAATAATGACTACCAGTACTACTATCATAATAATAATAGTAATAATAATAATAATAATAATAATGCTCTGTTCTGTTACAATAACAATAATAATAATAAGGTTCTAACATTCATACTAATACACTAATCTAGCATCTTCCAATAAAATAGTATTACAACATATTATCATAATAAGATATATAATAATATTGGTAGTAGTAATATATTACCTAATATTTAATATTCAGGGACTAATAGGAAAATAATTTAGAATCAATCACTATCTGTAGACTGATCAAACCTGCTGGTTACGCTCTGATTAAACGGACGAGCGTGTACAGTGTGTAGTATGTGTACAGTGTATGTAGTGTGTGTACAGTATGTGTAGTGTGTGTACAGTATGTGTAGTGTGTGTACAGTATGTGTACAGTGTATGTAGTGTGTGTACAGTGTGTGTACAGTATGTGTAGTGTGTGTACAGTGTATGGTGTGTGTACAGTATGTGTAGTGTGTGTGTACAGTGTATGGTGTGTGTACAGTATGTGTAGTGTGTGTACAGTATGTGTAGTGTGTGTACAGTGTATGGTGTGTGTACAGTATGTGTAGTGTGTGTACAGTGTGTGTACAGTATGTGTAGTGTGTGTACAGTGTATGGTGTGTGTACAGTGTATGTAGTGTGTGTACAGTGTGTTTACAGTGTGTATAGTGTGTGTACAGTGTGTTTACAGTGTGTGTACAGTATGTGTAGTGTGTGTACAGTGTATGGTGTGTGTACAGTGTATGTAGTGTGTGTACAGTGTGTTTACAGTGTGTATAGTGTGTAGTGTGTGTACAGTGTGTTTACAGTGTGTGTACAGTATGTGTAGTGTGTGTACAGTGTATGGTGTATGTACAGTATGTGTCGTGTGTGTACAGTGTGTGTATAGTGTGTACAGTGTATGTAGTGTGTGTACAGTGTGTATAGAGTGTGTAGTGTGTGTACAGTGTGTGTATAGTGTGTACAGTGTATGTAGTGTGTGTACAGTGTGTGTATAGTGTGTACGGTGTATGTAGTGTGTGTATAGTGTGTTTACAGTGTGTACAGTGTATGTAGTGTGTGTACAGTGTGTGTATAGTGTGTACGGTGTATGTAGTGTGTGTATAGTGTGTTTACAGTGTGTACAGTGTATGTAGTGTGTGTACAGTGTGTGTACAGTGTGTGTACAGTGTGTATAGAGTGTGTAGTGTGTGTACAGTGTGTATAGAGTGTGTAGTGTGTGAGGCCATTTGATCCCGACTCAGGCCCTCGTTTATCCAAACCCACAGGGCTAAGATCCTTTTACGATTTTCAACCTTATGATCATCTTCACTCTGCATGAGAACTGGCAAATGTAGCCACTCCCCCTCTAACCCCATCCCCACCTCTTATCCCCCCATTTCCTCCTCTGTCTCTTAGAAATCCAAGACAGGACTTATTTGGAACTGGGCAGCGGATCTTCAAGATTACGAATATATAATCTCTAACAGCGGTCAGTCTCCCAGCAGGTCGGGCTGGATTATGTCAGCCTAATTAAAAGGAGAGAGCCAGAAGGTAACACAGACATGGGAGCACCCTGAAACACTAGCGTCCATCTGCTCCACCGTCCACAAACCTGAGTGATCGCGTGTAAGCAGCGAGACGACAGCTCCAGCATCTCAGAGTACTACAATTCCCTGGGTCCGCGAACCCCTGGACCTGGAGCCCTTATCTAAGAAACATTAATTACCAAAAGCTAAACTAAACATATAAGGTTTTAGCTTAGATTTAAAGATTGAGACTGTGTCTGAGTCCCGAACATTATCTGGAAGGTTATTCCAGAGTTGGGGGGCTTCATAAGAAAAGGCTCTTCCCCCTGCTGAGGTTTTCTGAATTTTGGGCACGAGTAAGAGTCCAGCACCCTGAGATCTAAGTAGTCTTGATGGTTCGTAATCAGTAATAAGCGAGGCCATGTAGGGCTATTAGTTATAATAAAGTTACTACTACTAATTACTAATACTAAATTATTAAATATGTTCTAATACTACTACTAATGGAAAATACTGCCACTAATATTAGTTATAATAAAGTAACTACTACTAATAAAAGTATTAATAATGATTGAATACTATTTCTAATGGAAGATCTTTCCACTATTACACTAAAACTAATATTAATATTTCTAATGAAAGATGCTACTGCTAATACTAGTGTTAATAATAATAACATTACTACAGTTCTAATACTACTAATAATGGAAAATACTGCCACTAATATTAGTTATAATAAAGTTCCTACTACTAATTAAAATATGAATAATGTTCTAATACTACTTCTAATGGAAAATATTACTAATATATTAGATGAAATAAAGTTACTACTAATAATGTAAATATGAATAATGATCTAATATTACTGAGAGAAAATACTCCCACTATTATTAGTCATAACAAAGTTACAACAACTACTAATAAATATATGAATAATGTTGTAATATTACTTCTAATGGAAAATGTTACTAAAATTAGTTTAAATAAAGTTACTGCTAATAATATAAATATGAATAATGCTCTAATATGACTTTAAATTTAAGATCTTACTACTATTACACTAATATTAGTTTTAATAATAAAGTTACTACAACCTCATATTAATATTAATAATGTAGAAACAGTACTAGTACTACCAGTGATGCTGCCACTACTACCAATAATCTACTAGGCCTTAAAATAGTAACCGCAACAACAACAACAACAACAACAATAATAATAATAATAATAATAATAATAATAATAACAATAATAATAATATAATGCTCTATAATTAAGAGTACTGTTATTACTCAGTCCAACATAATATTACTATTTCTAATGAAAGATAATATTATTATTAATATTAATTATTATTATTAATAATAATATTATCTTTCATTAGAAATAGTAATATTATGTTGGTTATTATGTTGTAATATTATGCTGTAGTACAAACAGTACTACTACTACCAGTGGTGCTGCCACTATTACCAATAAACTACTAGGCCTTAAAATAGTAACCGCAGCAATAATAATAATAATAATAATAATAATAATAATATAATGCTCTATAATTAAGAGTACTGTTATTACTCAGTCCAACATAATATTACTATTTCTAATGAAAGATAATATTATTATTAATAATAATAATTAATATTAATAATGTACAAACAGTACTACTACTACCAGTGGTGCTGCCACTATTACCAATAAACTACTAGGCCTTAAAATAGTAACCGCAGCAATAATAATAATAATAATAATAATAATAATAATAATAATAAAATGCTAGTATATTTGGAGTACTGTTATTACTCAGTCTAATATAATATTAATATTTCTACTGAAAGATGCCACTGCATATACACTGCTACTGCTAATACACTAACACTAGCGTTAATAACTAAAATATTAATATTAATAAGGTTCTAATACTACTACTAATACACTAATCTAGTAGTATTAGAACATTATTAATATTATTATTAGCAATATTTTAATAGAAAGCTTACTTCTACAAATATTACACAGATACCACCATGTTCTAATATTAGCACCACTGTTATTAATTATACAGATATTAATAATAATAATAATACTAATAATAATAAGAGCAGAAGCAGAAGCAGTGCTCATATCTCTGCTGCTAATAAAGGCATCCCAGGAATGCTAGGAGTAACACAGCAGGGTCTGAACTGCCGCTCGCGCTGCTGAGAGTGGAGAGTACCTGTCCCCTCCACTTTGACTATGGCCTCAGGTGAGATGCACACGCCCCGGTCGTACACGGGCAGCTCCTCGCAGGCCAGGCTCTCGGGCCAGGTGTGGTTGTAGCGCTTCATGACGGGCTCGCAGCCGCACTTGGCGCGCTCGCACACGGCCTTGCAGGGCTTGATGGGGTCGTGCTGGAAGTCGATGGTGCAGATGGGCGCGTACATGGCGCAGAGGAAGAAGAGCAGCTCGGGGCTGCACTGCGTGCCCAGCAGACCCTCGAACTGCTCGATGGCGAGCACAGCGTTGGCCTGCGTGCTGTGGTGCAGGTGGTTGGGCATCTTGGTCATGTTCCACGGCATGGACTTGCACATGGGGATGCGCACGGGCTCGCAGGACGCGGCGGTGGCGCGCCGGAAGCCCAGCAGGCTCACCAAGGCCAGCACGCACACGAGAGTCTCGTGAGAAGACATGGCAAAGCCCACTTCCTTTCCTTTAGGAGAAAAACAAACAAACACTCACGCACACACACGCACGCACACGCACGCACGAGCGCGCGCGCAGTCCCGGTGATCAATACCCGCCGACAGTGAGGTGATCGAGAGAGGCTCTTTATAGAGCGCGCATGGAGACGCAGAGCGCGCGGAGCTCCTTGCCAAGAAAACCGTCTCCAACTATCTCCACGCGCTTGCGTCACGACAGCGGAGAGGTGGTGTCATCGCGTTCACTCCTCACCGACAAAAGACTGGAGGAACACACACTCAGACCCCCCCGGTGACGCAAAACTGCCTCGCGACTCTGCCTCGCGCTCCGTGACTGCGCTCCTCTCCGCTGCTGCGCACCGAAGAAAGTGAGATCACTGCGCGCTCCACCTCGAGCAGAAAAAGCAGGAGGGGCCGATTGGGAGGGGGTTGGGGGTGGGGAGAGGTTGGAACTGACTGGAGGGTGGTGGTTAGAGGTGGATGGGAGGAGGTAGGGGGGTGGGGGGTGGGGGTGAATGCACGGTGCTTGGGAGCCTCCTTCGCTGAGCCTGGAGACCTCATGCGTAAAAGCACACACTCCCCAGCCCAGGGCTGCACTTACAGCATAGCCAGTGTCCAAACCTCAAACACACACCTTTAACATGACATGGCATACGACCACAAGCGTGGGAGGCTGCTTAGGGACCCCCTATATACATATATACATATACACACACACACACACATATATATACATATATACATACACACACACACACACACACACACATATATACATATACACACACACACATATATATATATACACATATACACACACACATATATACATATACACACACACATATATATATATATATATATATATACACACACATATATATATATAACTGCTGCTGATTAAGCATCAGTTTCTATAATCAGACTTTCTGGACTGACTGATTTAGTTTAGTCGAGACTTTTATTAAAATGATGTTTTATAGTGTTTAATATCTTATAATCCAGTCTGATCTCCTCCCTGACCAATCAGCTCCCAGCTCCTTTACAACACTGCAGTCTGATCACTTCCTGTGTGTGTGTGTGTATATGAGTGTGTGTAGTGGTACACACTCTGGACTGGTATCTGTGGTTGTTGGTCTACTGGTGTGTAATAACTGGTTTATAGTGAGTAAATGTGCTGTGTGTGTGATTGGGGTTCCTGTATCGTGTGTGTGTGTGTGTGTGTGTGTGTTAGCATTAGTGTTAGCCTCCTCCGCTCGGTTCTGAATGGGTTCTTCAGTGCTGGTTTATAAACAGAGAAAGGCGAGCGCTGGTTCTGCGGTTCTCCCGCTGGTAAAACGGTCAGAGTGTTTCAGTGAGGGTTTTATAAAGGGTCAGATATTATGGTCTGTTTTCAGGTTCCACTGTAAAATAGCTCCACACTGCAGAACCTCAACTCCTTTATTTACCTTCTGAGAACGTCCACACTGCTGCTGCTGCAGCCGGCTGGGGGTAGTGTCCGTTAACGGCGCCTTGGGCTTTGATCTGGATAGAGATTGGGATTAAAATAGCCCATACCCGATCCATTTAAAATATGCCTGGATCGGCCCTGTTCCACTGGATCAGATCGGATCGAGACATCCCTATAAAGCTTTATGAATATTCAGACTCCTCAAACCTCGTCTCAACAGTCAGCAGCCTTGGGCTCTTCTAAGCAGCTGCTGAGCGCTCTGAACATTAAGCTGTAAGCGCTCCCGGTCGAATGCCAGGTGTCAGCTAGAGGGGTATAAAGCCCCCCAGCATTGAGTGTTCTATGGAATGATGGATGGTGGTGCTCCATCTTATTCCAAAAGTACTGGATGAAGCCCCACCATCCATCATTCCATAGAACACTCAATGCTGGGGGGCTTTATACCCCTCTAGCTGACACCTGGCATTCGACCAGGTGCACTAGGGGCAGTGAGAACACACACCAAGAGTGGTGGGCAGCCAACTCCAGCGCCCGGGGAGAAGAGAGAGAGAGGGTGAAGGGCCTTGCTCCAGGGGCCAACAGTGGCAGCTTGCCGAACCCAGGTACTGAACCCACAACCCTGTCATCAATAGCCTGGAGCTCTAAACGCTGAGGCTCCACTGCCCCTATAAAGTATCAGGAGGCAGAAATACGGCCCATTTTCACATACAGAGCCATTCTTCGGGGGCTACCACTGTAGACGGCCCTTCTTCTGCGATGACAGTTGGTGAGGATGTTAACGAGGAAACGCTGAACGTTAAAACCGTGTGACCCTGATTAAAACCTCAGTGTTTAAAAAGACTACACGCTCATTTTAATCAAGACCCTGAGGGTGGTTTTCACAGAGCTGTGTAGAGTGGTCTAAGCCCACCCTCCAGCAAAAGCAGTGAAATCATGACGGCAGTGAAAGTACTTTTTAATAACAGCCTAAAAACGAATGACTTCCAGAGCTGCAGTGGAGCCTCAAGGCCCGTCCAGAGGCTGTATCTTCTAAGCCCGTCCAGAGCCTGTTTCTTCAAGGCCTGTCCAGAGCCTGTTTCTTCAAGGCCCGTCCAGAGCCTGTTTCTTCAAGGCCCGTCCAGAGCCTGTTTCTTCAAGGCCCGTCCAGAGCCTGTTTCTTCAAGGCCCGTCCAGAGCCTGTTTCTTCAAGGCCCGTCCAGATGCTGTATCTGTGTCCAGAGCCTGTTTCTTCAAGGCCCGTCCAGAGGCTGTATCTTCTAAACCCGTCCAGAGCCTGATCTTCTAGGCCCGCCCAGAGCCTGCATCTTCTAGGCCCGCCCAGAGCCTGCATCTTCTAGGCCCGCCCAGAGCCTGCATCTTCTAGGCCCGCCCAGATGCTGTATCTGTGTCCAGAGCCTGTTTCTTCAAGGCCCGTCCAGAGGCTGTATCTTCTAGGCCCTTCCAGAGCCTGTATCTTCTAGGCCCGTCCAGAGCCTGTTTCTTCAAGGCCCGTCCAGATGCTGTATCGGTGTCCCGAGGCTGTATCTTCTAGGCCCGTCCAGAGCCTGCATCTTCTAGGCCCGCCCAGAGGCTGCATCTTCTAGGCCCGTCCAGAGCCTGTTTCTTCAAGGCCCGTCCAGAGGCTGTTTCTTCAAGGCCCGTCCAGAGGCTGTATCTTCTAGGCCCACCCAGAGCCTGCATCTTCTAGGCCCGCCTAGAGCCTGTTTCTTCAAGGCCCATCCAGATGCTGTATCGGTGTCCCGAGGCTGTATCTTTTAGGCCCGTCCAGAGCCTGTATCTATCTTCTAGGCCCGTCCGGAGCCTGTATCCTCTAGGTCCGCCCAGAGCCTGTACCTTCTAGGCCCGTCCAGAGGCTGTATCTATCCTCTAGGCCCGTCCAGAGCCGTCTTCTAAAGAACAGAGAATTCCATCAGCCAGCAAAACCCAAGCCTCGTAGTAACTTCTGGAACCACAGCCAAGGTTCTAGACCAATCCAGCGTCTCTCAGTGAAGCAACAGATGTGTCAGACTCTAATCTTCTGGTTTTAGATCTCTGTTGGTGTCAAATCCTTCTAAACGAGTTTATCTGCTGTTCAGGGCTCCCTAGAGAATGAGGCCTCCACTTCCGCGAGACTCTCTGCTCTGAGGGAAACATAATCCTGCAGCACAAAACTGAGGTTAGCTGTGAAACATCAGGTCAACAAAGCCGTAGGCCAATACACATGTTCCTTCAGAGCAACCACCCATGACAGCTGTTCTAATTACCGCCAATTAGTGGCGGCGTGTTTTAATGGGGTGTTAACTGTTTGCTGAGGGGATTTTGGCTCGTGAGAAAACCAAACTGGAGGCATGATGAAGAACACAGTCAAGTCTGAGAGCGGAGGAACGGCAGGAGAAACTCAAACAGACCCATTCTGTGGATGCTTTTCAGTTTGAGCTCAAATCAACAAACCTCGTATCTCCAAAACAGCAGCTTTACAGGAGATTTAGCTATTTAAAATCTACATTAAATGGACAAAAGTATTGGGACACCTGCTCATTCAGTGTATCTTCTGAAATCAAGGCTATTAAAAATAGTTTCTCCTGCTTTTGTTGGAGTATCTGTCTCTACTATCCAGAGAAGAAGACTTTCTACTAGATTTTGGAGGAGCATTGTTGTAAGGATTTGATTGCATTCAGTGATCACCACCCAACTTCACGTAGCACCACAACCAGAGTCCAGAGAACACAGCTCCTCAATGCTGGGGGGCTTTATACCCCTCTAGCCCACGCCTGGCATTATTAGGCAGCATGGAGCCAATAGGTTCATGATGTTGATCTGCTCCAGAGAGTCCTATTCTATTGGCAGTACGTCTCTACAGGGACTAGACAAGCTGTGGCTGTGTGTGTGCATTTGCACATCTGTGTCAGCAATGAGGTGTAATGTAAAGTAGTGGAATGCATTCATTAGAAGGGGTGTCCACAAACATTTGGACATATAGTGTAATATTATCCATGTGAAAAAGTAATTGCCCCTACACCTAGTAACGGGTGTTTCCACCTTTGTTAGCAACGGCTGCAATCTAACTACACTGGAGGGTTTTCCAGCATAAACGGTACCTTTAAGGTCTTAAACCAGTCACGGAACCTTAACGGCCGGTTCTTTATATGTTCCTGTGGGTTCTGTTGTGACCTTCTGGAGTCGTTGAAGTGCTCTTAGGCGAAATGTTGGCACACTGGCCACTCCTTGGACGGGCCACCACTGTTCCAGCTCTCCTCCATTTTCTCCAAAGGCTCTCACTGTGCTTCTGTGGAGTTCCAGAGCCTTAGCAATGAGTGATGTTCAGATTCAGATTGAATTTGGTTAACTGGTTGATTTAGTAGCTAAGGGGTCAATAAACAATCAATTTGATTGATTATTATTTATTTATGAGTTGATCCAAGATGGCACCGAGCACGGCCGCTGTGCTGCGAGCTCCCTCTAGTCTAATTGTGTCTATATGTCACTTCAATTACACTCAATGCTGCTAACACCTTCATTTATGACCGACAAACACTTCAGGATCACACCTCCACCCAATACACACACACACACACACACACACACACACACACACACTCTCTCTCTGCACCCCAAACTCACTGACTGGAACTGTGGGCTCTGATCAGACACACTGCATCCACCAAAGACTTCTCCCCACTCACACCACACTCAGATTCACACTTATCCAGTGTCTTTATGTAAACAGTAAACATTTCAGACTATATATTAAACCTGTACATTTTAAACAGTGCAGTAGTGTATGTAGTGTGTATAATGTATGTGTAGTGTATTGTGTAGTGTGTATAATGCATTTAGTGTATGTGTAGTGTGCGTATAGTGTGAGTAGTGTGTGTGCAGTGCATGTGTAGTGTGTAAAGAACGTAGCGCATGTATAGCGTATGTGTACAGTATGTATAGTGCGTATGTATATACTGTGTCTATAGAGTGTTGAGTTTAGGTATAGTGCGTGTATAGTATATGTATAGAGTATGTAGTAAATTTAAAGCATATGTGTAGTGTGTATAGTGAGTGTATAGTATGTGTAGTGTGTGGAGTATATACTGTGTCTATAGAGTATGTGTAGTGTATATTGTGTATGTATAGAGCATGTGTAGAGTATAATGTATATACTGTGTCTATAGAGTATGTGTAGTGTATATTGTGTATGTATAGAGCATGTGTAGAGTATAATGTATATACTGTGTCTATAGAGTATGTAAAGTACATGTAAAGTGTATAGTATGTGTATAGCATATGTAGTGAATGTGTAGTGTGTATAGTGAGTGTATAGTATGTGTAGTGTGTGGAGTATATACTGTGTCTATAGAGTATGTGTAGTGTATATTGTGTATGTATAGAGCATATGTAGAGTATAATGTATATACTGTGTCTATAGAGTATGTGTAGTGTATATTGTGTATGTATAGAGCATGTGTAGAGTATAATGTATATACTGTGTCTATAGAGTATGTAAAGTACATGTAAAGTGTATAGTATGTGTATAGCATATGTAGTGAATGTGTAGTGTGTATGTATAGTATATATACCGTGTCTATAGTGTATGTGTATAGCATATATACTGTGTCTATAGGGTATGTAGTCTATGTAGTGTGTAAAGTGTAGAGTTCGTATAGAATGTGTAGTGTATGTATAGTGCGTGTGTATAGCGTATATACAGGGTCTATAGGGTATGTAGTCTATGTAGTGTGTATAGCGTATATGTAGAGTTTGTATAGAATGTGTAGTGTATAGCGTATATACAGGGTCTATAGGGTATGTAGTCTATGTAGTGTGTATAGCGTATATGTAGAGTTTGTATAGAATGTGTAGTGTATAGCGTATATACAGGGTCTATAGGGTATGTAGTCTATGTAGTGTGTATAGTGTATATGTAGAGTGTATGTATAGTGCGTGTGTATAGTGTATATACGGTGTCTATAGTCTTTGTGGCATGTAAAGTGTACAGTATGTGTAGTGACTATATAATGTGTGTATAGTGTTAATGTGAAAAGGAGGAGGCTCCCGTAAATCGAACAAACGCAGTGAAAACGCAGCGATCCCGAGCACTAAGACAGGCACCAGATCTAAAACCTCATAAAAGTAGTAAAACGCGGCTTGGTTGAAGCAGAGCACGACACACCCTCGCTAAAAAGGCTGGTGTGTGTGTGTGTGTGTTTTGGCTGAGCTGCAGTGAGAAGATTTAGACCAGATCTGCTTCAGTTCAAAGCTCCAGCAGATTGCATTCGTCAGTGTGGACAGAAATTTACACTCTAAAAGAATGGAAGAGAGGACACGGTGCCCGCTACGCTCATACCTCACATTCCTGAGGCATGCGCAGTGTGTGTGTGTTTGAGCCTTCCTTGCTCAACGTCTTCAAGAAACCAACCAGGTCTACACATTATATTCCATCCAGAACCATGAGCTTTAAGCATTTACGCTCTGTACATTCAGTACTGCGCACCTTTCCATCATTACACCATGTGTCCAAAAGTTTGCGGACACCCCTTCTAATGAATGCTTATTCAGCTACTTCATGTTGCACCTATTGTGGATGAAGGGGAAAAAAAAGGACACACAGCTTGTCTCGTCCCTATAGAGAGGTACTGCCAATAGAATAGGACTCTCTGGAGCAGATAGACATGGTGAACCTAATGGCTAGAGGGGGGTATAAAGCCCCCCCAGCATTGAGCTGTGGAGCAGTGGATGAACAGTGTTCTCTGGAATGATGGTGGTGGTGCTTTGAGGATGAGTTGGGAAGAGTTGGGGATGATGAGGTGGGGTGGTGATCATCATCCTCATCCTCATCCAACATCCTGACCTCACTAACGCTCATCTTGCTTAACGCAATCAAATCCACACAGCAATTCCCCTCCAGAATCCAGCAGAAAGTCTTCTTCTCTGGACAGTAGAGACAGTTACTCCAACAAAAGCAGGATCAGCTCTTTTTAACACCCTTCAACTCAGAACAAGCAGGTGTCCCAATACTTTTGTCCATACATTCCTACAGACAAAGCCCATGCAACACAGAAACAAGACCCCGCACACCCTGTGCATATGACCCAATGTTTATTTATGTTATGGAAGATACATGGTCATTTCCAAAAAATTCAAAACATATAAAATCGATAAGGGGGTCGAAAGGAGGGGGAGAACAACTTATAAACATTCAATAAATATGTACGAATGTTTATCAGCATCATCGTCATCATCATCATCATC
Source organism: Salminus brasiliensis (assembly GCF_030463535.1). Classification (NCBI taxonomy): domain Eukaryota; kingdom Metazoa; phylum Chordata; class Actinopteri; order Characiformes; family Bryconidae; genus Salminus; species Salminus brasiliensis. The sequence continues at coordinate 3,022,948 of NC_132885.1, forward strand.
ATACCACACAGAAAGTTACAATGGAACCTAAATGCCCGCAGGCATCATGAAAGTTAGTTAAAAAATTATACTATGCTTTATACAAACAACACTATAGGTTGCTTTTATAACATGTAGTTTACCCACAATTCTGCTGTTTCAAATGAGATGCTATATATCATATCGTTATTTTGGCAAACGTGTCAAAGGAACACAAAAATGTGATCATTAAAAAAAATAAGAATAAGAAAAGTAAAAGAATTCACAGAGCTAGAGAAAGAATGCACGCGGTAACCCACACAGATTAGAGCTAGAACGACATCGAAAAAAAGAACCACTGTGTTTCATAGAGGCATCTGTTATGTTAACGAGCATTTTAGCGTCATGTAGTTATCTCTGTAATACCCCACCCCCCTCCCCTCCCTCTCCCCCCGCCCCAAACCCGGCCCCGGCCCACCAAACCAACACACACAGCCAAGTACTTAGTGTTTTATTATTTTTTATTATTATTCCCCTAAACCATCGCAAATCCCACCCTCCCCTCCCAGGCCCCGCCCCCTAAAACCCAACGAACCAATCCCCAAACAAAAGAAAAAACCCCACAAAATCTGATCAAAATGAGATTTAGTGTTAGACTCGTCCCTGACAACCGAACTTTAGAGTACTGTAACCGCTCCATAAACAACTTGCTCTCGCGCTTTCCTTTGTTCTTTTTTTTTATTTTTTATTTTTACCTTTTCTACTTAATTTCTTACAGTTCTGAAGAAGATCTGATCCCAAATGAAGTCTTGCACTGGTCAGGCTGTAAGACTGGAGGAGGATCCTGGAGGAGTGTGTGGAATGATGCTGGTCCACGTCTCTCTGGCCGAGACGCCGCTCACGCCGATGCGGAAACGGACTGCTTGTAGACGGCGTGGTAGGCGTTCCGGAGCAGCACGTAGGGGAAACAGGACTCCAGCAGGTCCATGGTGAGGAACGGAGACTCCTGGACAATCTAGAGCAAACAGAAAGATCAAGTCAGACATCAAAGAGGATCGGAAGAGATCAAAGAGGATCCGAGCGCACCTTTCGTTAGTAACGAGACGCATCGCCGTGAAGCCAAGAGTGTCCGCCACTTTGTCAAATTTGCAACCGGAGTCTGCGTGGACCAGAGGTGCAGCCAGACTGACCTACTTATTAGGTAGACCCGCCCCCTTCTCCCAGATCAAGCAATCCTCAGTGTCTCAGACCGTCTTCATTGAGCTTCCAGTGCAGAGGCAGAGTGGATCCACCCCTGGATTCAGCCCTGGATTCAGCCCTGGATTCAGCCCTGGATTCAGCCCTGGATTCAGCCCTGGATTCCCGTTTTGTCCGTTAAGTGGACGACACTCATGTTCCTCAAGTTCCTCTACAACACTCAGCTCCTCCATGTACTGAACAGGAAGGGGGCCGGGGCTCTTCCAGCCAAAGCTGTCAGTCAATTACTTCATTCATAAGTGCAGCCCCTCCTTTAACGATAATGCAGAGTTAGGGTTAAAAACTGATCTCTGGGGGGAAACCTAGGGAGAACCCTAACCCTAGCTTTTCTGACTTCAGTAAGTAAAAGGCTGCTTAATTTAGTGTTTCGGGTCAATGCCCCTCTGTACTTTAGCACCGTTTGGTTGAATACGAGTAGAAAGTAGAGCTCTATACACGCTATGGCACACCAATAAACACCAGTGACCTCAGCTCTGCCAGCAACCATAGATATTAATGCTTTAACAGTACCTCCACCATGTTTGACAGATGCTTCAGTCATAAACCCCTTCTGAACTTGAGTTAATATTGGTCTCATTTGTTCCAGGAATCTTGTTGTGGGTCTGAACAGGCTCTTTCTTTTTTTTCAGATGTTAATCACTTCAATCCGGCCTCTTTGTTCTTGAGTGTTACCAGTGAAGTAACCGTCTTAGTGAAGTAACCCCTCTGTATTTACCTTCATGAAGGCGTCTCTTGACTGTAGACCTAGACAATGATACACTTACATCCTCAAGAGTGTTCTTGGTTCGACTAAAGGTCGTGAAGACTTCCCCCTCTTCTTCGCTCATCTGTTTACCAGTCTTCCATGATTGTGAGGCTTTCTGGTGTAGCTGAGCCGGACAGGGCGTTCTTTATAAACCAAATAGTTGACACTCTCTTACCCACGGTACCAGCCTATATTCTCTACTAAACACTGAAATACTGCACTGGCACCTCATCATTTCTATTAGAATTCTATTTTTATTCTCTTTATTGTTCTATATTTATTCTATTCTATTTGGCTCACGTCTGTGTGTGCTCGTGTTGGTCTGTATGTGACATGCTGCAGCACTAATTTCCCTTCAGGAATTTTATTTTTACGTTATCTTCTCATTTGGCCACTTATTCAGTTTCCGCTGATTAGTTTTTTCAGTCTAACGTTGACCTCCTTCACTCGCCTTAACATCTCTGTAGACCCCATGAACAGATACCACATGCAAATTCAAGACTTAGAATAAACTCCACACCTTTTATCTTCCTAATTTGTCTTAAAATAACAGGGGGAACAGACCACACATCGCCATGGAATCGCTTATCAGGCAACTGTCCAATTACTTTTGAGCTTGTGAGAATGCAGGGACTATGTAAGCAAGTAAACACACACACACACATATATATATATATATATATATATATATATATATATATATATATATATAAATAGATACATAGATAGATAGTATATATACAGCACATTTACACTGTATTTCATAAACCATGGACAACATTTCCCCTAAATTCCAAATAAAAATATTTACTATTTTGAGCATTTATTTATTTGCAGAAATGACACCTGCTCAAAAACTACTCTCTTTAATTATAATGTAAAGAAATTATTACTCAGATTTAAACAGTACTAATATCTGAACTCTGAGAGCATTCAGAAATCACTACGGTGAAATAACCTCGATGGCCAATCACAGCTCTCACGTCTCGGCCAGCTCTCCACTAGTCTTTCACATTGCTGTTGGGACTTCATACCATTTATAGTCTGTAAATTCAGCTAACTCAGCTCTGTTTGATGAAATACCTGGAATGAAACGTCTGCCAGACACGTAGAGATGCACAGTTAAGAAAATTAGTCTCTTAATTATTAATTAAGAAAAGTGGTCTCTCAATCTTTTTCAGAGCTGTGTGTACCACCGAGTGAGAAAATTGTCTTTGCTTAGTCCCATGGCCTACTAAAAGCCCTTAAATAGAAGACCTCATTGCCCTAATCCCTGAATATGGGACTAAAGCTCAGAGATATTTTCCTAAAAGCAACAAGCAGCCAAAGCAGTGAAGCCAATACTGGTGTAATATGCTGCCTTCCTTTGGTCCCAGTAAGCATCCGAGCAGCCGCACTCAGGACCAACTGCAGCTGCATAAAAGCTCCAGGACTAAGGGCATGCTCCAGGACATGCAAAAGAGGTGTTACAATAATCAAGACGTGACGATACCAAAGCATGGATAATTGTCTCTGTGTCCTGAAAGTGAAAACGACTGTAATTCCTAAACGCAAGTTTAATTAATGCAGCATTTTTTATTAAACCTCTCGAATTAAAGCTGAAAGTCTTCCAAACTTCAATCACTTCTTGATTGCTCCATTTTAAATCCACTGGGGTGGTACACGGAGGCAACATTACAAAAAAACTGACACTGTCTAAATACTTATGGCCAGGGACAATTAGTAAAAACCCTTTTTTGCAATAATTTCTAATGTGTTTCAATCAAGCACCAATGACTTTGTTGAAACACACACACACACACACACACACATGTGGGCACACACATACACACACACACACACACACACACACACACACACACACACACATGTGGGCACACACATACACATGTACAGGCATTCATTTACAGTCCCACCCAACGCATCCAAAAAGCTGTGAGAACAGATCTCGGGGCTTTAGTGGTGGTTTAGCCAGTCTGCTGTGGAGCAGTGTGTGTGGGTCTGGCACTGGGTGGAGGACACACACATGTCGTCAGTCTGATAAAGACATTTGTCACTTTCCATTACACAATAACAGCCGGCTGCTTGTAGATTACACTTCAAAGAGCTGCTAATCCTGCAGTCAAATCCCACTCAAGCTCCTCTGATCAAACGCTGGGGGATACATATGCATGACTGCAGATGTACAGTCCAATACAAATCCCTTAAAAAGCTTTGAGTTTTACACAGCTCAAGTGCCAGACCAGCACTCTTCCCTTCAAAGACCCGCTTCCACGACCTTCCTCGCCTTCGAGTCGCTGATCAGATAAAGATGTTACAGCTCAGTTATTCCAGCGCTGCTGCGAGCCCTAACGGACCCGTCAAACAATAAACTCTGTAAACTCTGGGACACGTGTGGGCTGGAGCCCCTACAGACTCTGTATGCAGCAAACGCTGAGTAAAATCACTCATTAATACGGTGAAATTCATAGCAGTGGTAGATACTGAATCATTACTTACTAATTCATAGTGGATACTGAATGAATATCTCATAGGACTTGCTAAAATATCCATAGTGGATACGGACTAATTCACAGTGGGTAATAAATAATTAGTAGTAAATACTGAATAATTCATAGTGGATCCAGAACAATTTGTAGCAGATACTGAATTTTTCTTAGTGGACTCTAAATAATTCACAGCGGATACTGAATAAACCACAGTAAACATGAATATGTAACACATGAATATATCATTGGACTTGCTGAAAAATTCTTAGTTAATACTGAATGGACAGTGTACTAATGGACACTGAATAATTCATAGTAGATACTGAACAATTAAGTGTGTAATTCTATGAAAAAATCATAGTAAACACTGAATATCCATGGCAGATACTAAAAAATTCACAGTGGGTACTGAATAATTCACAGTGGGTACTGAATAATTCACAGTGGGTACTAAATATTAGATACTGAATCATTCATAATGGATACTTAATAATTAAGAGTGTGTAATTCTATGAAAAATGTATAGTAAATACTGAATATACTGAAAAATAGGGGACACTGAATAATTCATAGTGGGTACTAAATAATTCATAGCGGGTACTGAATAATTCATAGTAGATACTGAAAACTTTATAGTAGATACTGAATAATTCATAGCGGGTACTGAAAAATTCACAATGGACACTGAATAATTTACAGCAGATACTGAATAGTGGATACTGAATAATTCATAATGGATACTTAATCGTTAAAAGTGTGTAATTCTATGAAACTAATAGGAAATACTGAATAATTCATAGTGGGTACTGAATAATACATAGTGGGTACTGAATAATACACAGCGGGTACTGAATAATAGAAACTGAATAATTCACAGCAGATACTGAATAGTGGATACTGAATAATTCATAATGGATACTTAATAATTAAGAGAAATAAATATAGTAAATAGTTAATATAGTGGACACGGAACAAGTTGTAGTGGGTACTGAGTAATTCAGGGTAGATACTGAATAATTCATAGCGTGTTTAGTGTGTACTTTGCAGTATATTATTAAATGCTGTGAAGTCAGATCGGACTCCTGGTGACAGGGTAGAGAGTTTATCTGAAGGTTCTGGTGACGTCTGAATAAACAGCCCTTAGATCAGGAGCTGAGGAGCAGAGGTGACCGTGGTGGGCACTCACCATGTCAAGGAGAAGATAAACAGACTCGCGGTTCCTGGTGGTCGTCTTGTCCGTCTCCTGACCAATCTTCAGCAAGCTGGAGGAGGCAAGCTGAGGCCCGGAGACAGAGAGAGAAAGAGTGAGTGAAAGTGTGTATCTGTGTATTACTCAACATCCCTGCAGAAAATAAAGAGAAACTGTGTCTAAACCTGCAGACAGACGACATATTTAACTCTGCAAGCTTTTCTCTGCTCCAGCACACCTCCTTCAGCTCCAGAAGAGCCGGGTGATTATATGCCAGCGGAATTAGGTGAGTGAAACGCTCAACTGTGCAGGGCATGAATGCCAGACCACTTGCATAAAGCAGTGTGCCTGAAGTTGTTGAATCTGGAGAAGTTAATCAGCATGGTGTCTGCAGATGTGCTGAACTCACAGCGAGGAACTCCTTCAGACGATCCTCAATGCTGCCCTTGTGGATGGTGAAAAGTGCCGCAGCAATCTGGTTAATGGCCTTAGCCAGACAGTGGATGTTGTTGCAGTGGCCTAAAATAAAGGTGCAGAGAGTCACAACAGTTACACTCAGAATCCCATTAACAAATCCTCCATTTAACCCACATTAATGTGTACCCTAAACGTCCAAATGTTTGTGGACACCCCTTCTAATGATAGCTTTCAGCTACTTTCAGTTACACTAATTGCTGACACAGCTTGTCTAGTCCCTGTAGAGAAGTGTGGCCAATAAAATAGGGCACTTTACGGAGCAGAGGGGTATAAAGCCCCCCAGCATTGAGCTGTGGAGCAGTGGAAGAACTGTGTTCTCTGGAATGATGGATGGTGGAGCTCCATCCAGTACTTTTGATGAGGATGAGTTAGGGGGAGTTGGGGTGATGAGGTGGGATGGTGTTCATCCAACATCCTGACCTCACTAATGCTTTTGTTGCTGAATCCAATCAATTCCTCACGGCAGTGCTCCAACTCCTCCAAAATCTAGCAGAAAGCCTTCTACCCTGGACAGTAGAGACTGTTACTCCAACAATTGTTACTCCGACTTTTACCAGCTCTTTTTAATATCCTTAATTTCAGAAGAAACAATGGTATTAAAGCAGGTGTCCCAATACTTTTGTCCATAAAGTGAATAAAGCTATGAATGGAAGCTTTTAGCCATACGTTAGTCCAGGTTTATGTATAATAAAAGGGGAGTCATACAGGGTCCACACAGGTTGAGGAAAGTAAGCAGTTAGCAGTTAGCCCTCATGCTAACTGGTGAGCTTCTTGTCGAAGCTTGATTTTTGTTCGGGACCACTGAGCTGAATCTCGTCATGTGGGATTTGGCGGGGTTGTGTTTTACATGTGACTTATTGCTACACATGTTAACGGACTTGTTAAAGACACAACTTCAGACCATCTTGGCTGATTGATTACATTTTAGGAATTAATTGATACGAACATTTTAAATGGCTAAAAATGTTACCAAAAATATATGTATTTTTATTTTTGCAGTTTTTGCAGAACTACTTCTAATTCAGTTTTGATGCTTTTGTTATTTCACAATGATCCTGTTCTTTGTACCAGTTCAGGTCCTTTTTTTCCATTTTATACATTTTCTGCAAATGGTGGAGTTATAATACATAAGGTTTCTTTATATCCTCTTTAACAATGCTGTTGACTTTGAATAGCTGTAACAAACTACGTACATTCAGGGAATTTATTGCATAATTAAAATAAAGGGACATTAGTTATATATTAAAAAACAACAACAACAAAAAAAACGTGTTTGGTACACTCTGTCCAAATGTTTGTAGACACCCCCTTCTAATGCACGCTTTCAGCTACTTTAGGTTACACCCACTTCTGACACAGCTTGTCTAATCAGACAAACATCAACCTAAACTATATATAAAAATAATTAAATATAAATTATATATATATATATATATATATATCTATATATATATATATATATATATATATATATATATCTATCTCGACTGGATCGGTCACATTTCATATATATATATTAGGATATATATTAGCATTAGGATATTTTATATATATATATTGGCAAACATCCATCCTTATATTTACTAGTTATATTAACTAGCTCTGTTGATGTGATTAAATGAGCGCGTGGTCATCACTTCATCAGCCTCAAACTTAAATGAGATTCTGATGCATTTCCTATATCAGCACCTGTTAAGAAGAGCTGAGCTGTTCCTTTTCTGAGCTTTATTATAAAGAATTTTGCTCAGTACGTTTCTGGAACCTCAAGATTGCCTGATATTACTGACCAATCGATATATCAGTCAGGTCTGGGTCAGTGGTTCACTGTGAGTGTGTGTGATATCAAACAGTCACCTTCGATTGCAGGGCTGTACTGGGACATCACATTGCTGGCCAGGGTTGGCAGGGAGACGGCCACAAACACCATCAGCAGGCAGGCGATCTTGTACTCCTCCTCTGGGCTGATGTTCTCTGTTATCAGACACGGGCGATAGGGGAATTATTCCACCGCTCCTCACACACACACCTTTATTTTGGCTCCGACAGGAACGGAGCTGAAACCTCGGGGAGGAACGTACCCTCTCACCAGGCACTGTCCGAGCGCTAGGCCCAGGGGCCAAGATAAATGCTGCTAATGTCCAACAATTAACTCTTATTTGTACTAGCGCTCTGGGAGTGATTTGGGGTGAGGTGACGCAGTGTTTTGACAGTAAATAGCAGAGGTCGGTGTTAAAACACAGGCAGAATCAACACAAACGGAGAGCTGGGCCAAAAGACCAGTCCGCTCAGGACGTCCCGTACTCAGAGTTTTATATACAGCTGCACAGAGTTTCATACTCTACTGGGTTCTTCCAAAGAGCTCGACTGGACCGGTCACATTTCAGCGCAAACCAATTACTACAGATTTCAATTTTTATTTATATTTTTATTTAGCTTTTTAATTTCAGTTCAGCTCATAGAGTTTAGTTTTCTAAATACTTTGTCAGAAACAGTTCTGAACATTTTTTTTATTGGGTTCTGAGCTTGTTCTGAGTATTTTGTAAACTGGGTCCTGAACATTTTTGTATATTTTGTATACTGGGTTCTGAGTATTTTGTATACTGGGTTCTAAACCTTTTGTATATTGGGTATATTTTGTAAACTGGGTCCTGAACATTTTTGTATATTTTGTATACTGGGTTCTGAGTATTTTGTATACTGGGTTCTAAACCTTTTGTATACTGGGTTCTGAACCTTTTGTATACTGGGTTCTGAACCTTTTGTATACTGGGTTCTGAACCTTTTGTATACTGGGTATATTTTGTATACTGGGTTCTGAACATGTTGTATATTCGGTATATTTTGTATACTGGGTTCTGAACATGTTGTATATTTTGTATATATTTTGTATACTGGGTTCTGAACATTTTGTATATTGGGTATATTTTGTATACTGGGTTCTGAACATGTATATTTTGTATATATTTTGTATACTGGGTTTTAAACCTTTTATATATTGGGTATATTTTGTATACTGGGTTCTAAACCTTTTGTATTTTGTATATATTTTGTATACTGGGTTCTGAACATGTTGTATATTCGGTATATTTTGTATACTGGGTTCTGAACATGTTGTATATTTTGTATATATTTTGTATACTGGGTTCTAAACATTTTGTATATTGGGTATATTTTGTATACTGGGTTCTGAACATGTTGTATATTTTGTATATATTTTGTATACTGGGTTCTGAACATGTATATTTTGTATATATTTTGTATACTGGGTTCTGAACATTTTGTATATTGGGTATATTTTGTATACTGGGTTCTGAACATGTTGTATATTTTGTATATATTTTGTATACTGGGTTCTGAACATGTATATTTTGTATATATTTTGTATACTGGGTTCTGAACCTTTTGTATATTGGGTATATTTTGTATACTGGGTTCTGAACATGTTGTATATTTTGTATATATTTTGTATACTGGGTTCTGAACATGTATATTTTGTATATATTTTGTATACTGGGTTCTGAACATGTATATTTTGTATATATTTTGTATACTGGGTTCTGAACATTTTGTATATTGGGTATATTTTGTATACTGGGTTCTGAACATGTATATTTTGTATATATTTTGTATACTGGTTCTGAACATTTTGTATATTGGGTATATTTTGTATACTGGGTTCTGAACATTTTCATATTGGGTTCTGAGCTTGTTCTGTGTATATTGTATATTCGGCTCTGAGCTTGCTCTGTATATTTTGTATACTGGGTCCTGAACATTTTTGTATACTGGGTCTTGAGCTCATTCTGTCTATTTTGTACACTGGGTTCTGAACTATATTGGGTTATAAACAATTTTGTATACTGAGTATATTTTCTATATTAAGTCTTGAGCTATTTTAGAGTTTGTGTGTTGGGTTCTGAGGTCACTCTGTATATTTTGTATATATGGGTTCCGACCTGACCTTTTCGTATATTGGGTTCTGAACATTTTTGCATATTGAGTAAATATTTTTGTATGTTTTTTATACTGGGTTCTTACCTCTTTATTTTATAATGGTTTCAGGGATGTATTTGTATATTGGGTTCTGAACATTTTTGTATAGTAGGAATATTTAAGTTTTGAGAGTTTTGAGCTAATTGTGTATGTTTTGTATACGGAGTTCTGAGCTCTTTGTGTATATCAGATTTATATATTTTAGTAGTTCTAAACTCTCTGTACATTGGGTATATCATTTGTACATGAGTTGGAGCTAATTCTGTATATTGGGTTCTGAGCTGTTTTTGTATATTGAGTATATAATTTATATACTGGGTTTGAGTTAATTTGGGTATTGGTTCTGAGCTCTTTCTGTGTATTCTATCTATCTGTGTTCTGAACATTTCTGGGTATATGTTAAATATACTGGGTTTGGAGCCAATTGTGTATGTTTTGTATATTGGCGTTTAAGCTTTTTTACATATTAAGTTCTGAACGTGTTTGTATTTTTAGTAGATTTAGTTCTAAACTGAGTTCTGAGTTTTTTTGTATGTTGTTTATATTTTAACATTTTAGTTCAGAAGGTTTGGTATGGAAATAAATGGAGAATCTGTGGAGTTCTTAAGGTTGAGTTTTATGTGTTTATGTTTTAGAGGCATTTGGGGAAAAGTGTAGTGTTGGAGGTGTATCTGATTCTTAAGTAATTTCAAAGAGGGATTGTATGGTGGAATACTGCCTTTCCAAAGGGTTCCTATAGAACTAGTCTATATAGTTCATTTGGTGAGTAACATCCAGGCTATTTGAGCAATGAATAAGTTATTAATAGTAAGATTTCAAAGTAAGATGTGAAATATTAAGGAATTTCTCATGAAACTATGAATCTGTATGTTAAAGTTAGCAGGGCTGTTAGTGACCCTATGCTTACCGGACTTCTGGGAGGACAGAGCCACCACAAGGGCGGGGTCAATCTCACAGGGCAACCCTGCTGCTGAGGACAGCTCATACACGTTCATCGCCACCTGAGACAGAGAGAGAGGCTTATTTCCAATAGCAGTCTCCATTACAGTTAGACACGATCTGCTCACTGCAGTATTCTGAGTGCAAAAATGACGACCGGCTGTTTAGCAGGCGGTTTGGTCTCGGACTGCAGCTGGTTTCATAAGATCATGGTCGGATCCTCTTATACTGTAAGGCATAATGCACTGGCAATGTACAGCAACGACCACAACACAGGGATTCATCCATATTCTGCACGGCTCTGGTTTCCATTCCCTGGGTCTGTGCTGGTGAGCAGCAGGATGTTTACCTTCATGTCTGTTTCGCGAGGAATGTGGTCCTTGAAGTCTTCCACCGAGCTGACCAGGAATGGGATGTGGCAGGACAGCACCTGCAGAGGACAAGAACAGGCCAGCGGTCAGAACACCTGCAGCGGTCAGAGCGGCCCAATGCACCCAGTGAAGCATCAAACGCAAAGCAAACAGCACCGCAGAGATGAACAGCATCCTTCAGCAGAACAGAGAGAGCTGTCCAAACACACGCTTCTGCTGAGTCATGAGGAGTGGAAGGTGAGGGGGCGGAACCACTTACATCTCGCAGCGCCTCCTGGGCGAGGGAGCGGAAGGACAGGATGACCCCGATGATGGTCATCCTCTTTAGCACGCTGTCCACCGCTAGAGGAACAAAGGAGGAGTAAAAGCATAATTAAAAAAGAAATAAATAAAATATATAATTAAATGTTTTATTATTTATAAATTTACATTATATATATTTTTAATTAATAAAAATATTTTTTCTAATTTAAATAAAATATTTTGCTTATTTATATACAAAAACAATATTGTAGATTTACAAACAAAATTTTTTTTTCGATTTTAAGTTATTTTTTTATTTAGTTCATTTTAGATTTTCTACATTTTATATAGTTTCTTTGGTGAGTAACATCTAGTCTATTTGAGCAATGAATAAGTTATTAATAGTACGATTAATTACTCATGTGAAATATTAAGGAATTTCTCATGAAACTATGAATCTGTAGGTTAAAGTTAGCGGGGCTGTTAATGACTAACTTCTAAACAGTTTTATTTTAGTTATTTTTTTTTATTTAGTTCGTTTTAGATTTTATAAAAAAATATTATATTAAGTATTTATGTATTTAAAAAAATATGAATTACATTAAATAAATTAGTTATTTATTCGTTTATTAATACTTAGTAATTTATTAACTGACCAAGTTTTATATTACTATTTTTCTGCCTTTTCCCAATGGAAAATCATCATTTTTGAAGCCATGCCAGATATGAGTTTCATTATAACTTCATTCTCAAAGCTGCACAGCTTCTCTGGTCTTTTTAAAATGATCTACAGCTCTGTTCATCGTTCTGGACACACAATTTTTTTTTTTACTTATTATATAAAAAAATTACATAACTTAAGATGCACAGGAAAAAAACAAACCACACCCATCAACGCATTTATTATTATTAGTGTTAAAAATATGATAAAGTTCAAAATACTGTGTAATCATAAATGTAGCTGCAACCACAGCTCGAACCGTGGCCCTGGCACACGGAGGAGATGAGGGTAGATACATTTACTCATCTGCTCGACACTTTTATTAAACACGACCCGCCACAAGCACAGCGAAAGCACTCCAGGAGCTTGCTGGAGCTGAAGTGCTTGGCTCTGGAGTTAAAGTGCCTTGCTCAATAATGTGAATGGCATGAGGCCTGAACCCGAGCCAAACCCATGATCTCCTGAGCTCCAGCCAAGTTCTCTGGCAAGTTCCTTGGAGTTATTAGAACCCCCAGTTGGATACTCACACGTAAGTCTTTTGAACAGTGCTGCCATGTGATCGGGCTTGTCGAAGCTGGTCCTCATCTGGGTCAGAACCTCCACGTTCTCCACCACCAGTTTCTGCAGCGGGACAAAAGGAGCACTGTAGCATGAGCCGACACATGTTCCTCCGAACACGGACCACAAGACCAGCTAGCATGATATTATAATGTGAGGTTAAGGTGGTGGAGGTGAACTGGTGAAGAGGATGTATGGAGTACAGCACCTAAAAACCCATCATATGATCAAATGGAAATGAGATTTCTATTTAAGCGGGTCTTGATTTGGGCTGGAGGACGAGCTGTTGGCTGGAACACAGCTGGCCGGAACGCAAGTCTCCCAGCCGTTTGTGTTAGGCTCCCACGATCAGATAAAATATATCCAATGGAATTGCGACACTGAATTATTTTCAGGTGTGGGGAAAAAAAAGAGGCTACGACGCCAAGGTCATCATAAATTTCATCAATCACACTTCCACAGGCACGCGGCGGAGAAAATACGACACACAGTGGTTTCAGAAACCTTTCCTGCTCTGAGCTACACAACAACAGGGCGTCTATTCGTATTGCTATACAACACGTTGTATATTATGATATATAAACACCAGATACCACAGTTAGGGTTTGAAGAGTATGTTTGACAGTTCCCAGGAGTTACCCAATAAGCAAGAACGGAGGAGGGAGGGGGGGAGAGGGAAAAAAAAAAAAAAAAAAAAAAAAAAAAAAAAAAAAGCCTCAAAAGAGCCTCACGCTACCCAAACAGAGTTACCGGTAAGTCCGGCTGGCTCCGGGAATCACCTCATTAAGGAATAATGAGGAGAGTTTCTAATTGCTCCCAGGCAGTTTCCAGGAGAAAACTGGAATGCTGGAACGCTCTGAGCAGCTGAGGGAAGAAGCCAGCAGAGAAAGGCAATCTTCCCTGCTCTTTGCTGCTCCTGGCCATGACCTGGGCCACCTGAGATGCCTTTAACCCCTAAAGTATGTAACTGTCTATTGTAATTAGAATTGCACTGATACCGGCGCCGATACTGGCGCTTACACACAGCATTGGTATCTGTAATAGAGAGCACTGACACAATCATGCATACTGATGACCTACCTTTATTGTTTTACATATTTTTTAAGTTATGAAACCAAACGTTCAAACAACCAGTAAAAGCCAGTCATAAACAGTTATGACCACTAAACAGATATTTAATGGAACTTTTAGCACTTTCCATGTTTCCATGTGGTGTTTTTTTCGGTTCTGAAACCGAAATATGACCGAAACCGAAAACAGAAATTAGCTGCAGAGGCTCTAAACTGGTGGGTTTTTTTTTCACGGCTCTGAAATGTGAATTTAAATACCAGGTAAAAGCTGAAAGGTGAAGCTGAGCAAGATTACGCTTCCCTACCTGCTCGTGTTTCTGCATCGTTTTTTTTTTTCCAGCTCTGACACTCAGCTCTGGAACTGCTCTTTCAAGCTTACTGTATCATATTTGGGATAAAATATAAAATATACATAAAAATGTCAACACTATCATAGTGGGTTTTTTTAATATACACCATCAGTATCAGAATCTGGGACAGTGGTGGCTCAGTGGTTAGAGCTCCGGGCTGTTGATCACAGGTGTTGTGGGTTCGATACCTGGGCTCGGCAAGCTGCCACTGTTGGGCCCTTGAGCAAGACCCTTCACCCTCTCCGCAGCAATGGCTGCTCACTGTCCACTGTGTGTGTGTTTCACAGGTGTGTGTGTGTGTGCACGGATGGGATAAATGCGGAAGCCAAATTGTGGTTGTTTAGAAAAATAAATAAATAAAAAACATCGGCCGACTATTTAAGTCTGAGCTGGTCTCAGTATCTGTACTGTATCAGCAGATACTTGAAAATCTGGTAAATGGTATCGGAAATGAAAAGTGTGGCATCAGTGCTTCCCTAATTGTAATGTCTATTATTTCCTTACTAGAAGCTCAAAGAAATGAGAGAGAGAAAAATCAGGAGAGAGAAATTTCCAAAAGTGGATTTTACACTTTAATCCAAAGCAAATTTGCGTTTAAATTAAATAAATAAATAAATAAATAAATAAATGTCAGTCTTGTTTGGTGAAGAAACTTTCACTGTTTTTGTCAATTTTAACATTGAAAAGCATTTCTAAAGTGCAGAGTCAAGCCTCTCAGCACAGAACCTATGTGTAAATTATTGTATAATTAAATATGCAAATTACATTTGAATAGCCAGAGGACTAAAATAAAATAAAAAAATATATATAAAATTTACACATAGGTTCTGTGCCCTCCCTCCCTCCCTCCCTCACTCACCTTTAGCTCAGCCACCTGGGAGGAGATGTGCCACATCAGGCTCTCACTGAGGAACTTCATCCCGTATGGACCCAGCAGCTCCGAGAGGGAGCGCATTTCTGAATGGCAGAGGAAAGACGTGCGTTTCAGCAGAGAACACTGTAAAGCTGCATAAACTACCGATCCAAACTAATCAAAGACTTCTGCCAAAGCAGTTCACAATAAACGGAAGAATGAAGGGCAGAATAAACAGTTCATTACGATTATGCAATTTCAATTTTTCTAAACCGTCCCGAAGCAGAAGAACAGTTCATCCGAATAAGTTAAAACAGCAAACAATCAGCGGATGCCGACTGTCTGGACTACGCTATCTTTTGGTTGAAGCTTTCCCGTAAGGCTCTCCGAGACGTTACCTGAAATATCCGAATACTCCTCAGCGTTGAAGGTCAGCTCGTTCTCCGTGGGCAGGTTGACGAAAGCCTTCATGGCGGGGAAGTAAGCTATGTGGCCGTTGCTCACCTGCCGAAGCAAGGTCTCCAGATACCTGTGAGGACGGGCAAAAATTCCCTCGGTTCAAAACAGTTCATACGGTCATACCACAACAACAAGCCTGTCGTCTTCACCACAGCAGACTCTGTGATGTGTTTACGCTCAGGAATTTCTACTCTCGTTCCACTTGTCATGATAATGGGTGAAGACAGACGACAGTGGGCCGAGGCTGCATGAAATACAGCCGTGAGGAAAGTTCGTGAACCCTTTCTGCAGGGGATGCAACAACATTTCTAAAGACTTGGGCTTTCCTCAAGCCACAGCCAAGCAAACACATGGAAGACATTCAGCATCTCCACAGGAATGAGCATCTTACGAATCTCACTAGGCAATCCTTAGGCAAGGATATCGAAGGTGTACAGAACACAGCCGAACAGGATCTGTGCTAAAACTGCACTGAGTGTGATGGTGTACCTCAAGGCTCGGTTTTAGGTCCTATATCGATCGCTTTGAAATCAATATAGGACCTAAAACAGAGCCTTGATGTACACCATTAAGCTTAAGGCAGTTCAAAAGTTCCTCATAAGCCCAGTAAGGTGTCTGTGTCTGCGCCGTACCAGTTAGTGTAGAGGCTGGTGATGGTGGGCTCTCCGTGGCTGTCCAGGTGCTGCGTCTGCTGCAGCAGCACATTGTTGAACACTCTGGTGATGTCGATCTGCACATAGTTCTCGATGGACTGCAGCACCGTCATATAGGCCCTCACACTGGTCAGAAGCTCAGATGGCTTGGCTATCTCCTGCGTGGCCTGGTTGTACATGGTCATTCCCACTATGGACCTGAGGGGGATCAAAAGCAACACTCAGTTCTCTAATAACACCACCTTACTGGTGTAGCACTAGCACTGAGCCAATTCAGTCTTAATGGATCTTAGAAATGCTGTACAGGAAAAACAACAGTCCCGAATGTACTGAGAACTACCCCCCCCTTATTACCCCATAACTCAGTACTGAACTCTGCATCATCAATAACTGATTATGCACACGTCACTTTAACATATGCTACAATTTGCACTGCCCACCCCCACATTAGTACATCTGCTGCATATGTCACTTCCTGTTGTGTCTTTTCAGGGATATATATATATATATATATATATATATGTGTGTGTGTAAGTATGAAATATGCAAAAATTATGCAAATAAAGTCCAGTTTATTATTATTATTATTATTTTTAGAGCACAATAAAAAGACTACAGGAGTCAGCTAAAGTGTGGTACAATTTAAAATAAACAGCAGAGATGTAAAACACATCTGGAATTTTTTTTTTTTAATAAAATTGAATAAAATAAAATAAATACATTATGTATAAATTAATAAATAAAATAAAATAAAATAAATGAATAATTAATTTAAATAAAGGTTAAAATAAACGGTCTTCTCTTATTAAGCTATAAGACGTAGCTAATAAGGGGCACACTGATATATAGAATCTTTGATAAAATACTAAACTCCCCCAAAAATGCACTCCTCACACCTCTCTAAGAACGGTCAGGGCTTGGCCTTAATATTCTAATGAGCGTACATGACTGACAGCCCTCCATCACTGGCGAATACAATTTAGTGCATGTTACCATGGCAACGCACACAACCCCCGAGACAGAGTCTTTAGGATTTTTTACTCTGAGCTGCGGCTGTGGTTTCGCAGATCTGTGGGATTTACTGAGGTTCTGATATCTAGAACCGAGTTACCAGCCCATAAACAGCTACAAGCTCGAGGCTCGACTGGGGTATATATATATATATATATATATATAGTGGGTTCGATACCTGGGCTCGGCAAGCTGCCACTGTTGGGCCCTTGAGCAAGGCCCTTTACCCTCTCTGCTCCCCGGGCGCTGGAGTTGGCTGCCCACCGCTCTGGGTGTGTGTGTGTGTACTCACTGCCCCTAGTGCACTAGTGTGTGTGTGTGTTCACTACCACAGATGGGTTAAATGCGGAGGACACAAATTTCGCTGTGCAGTGACAAATACCTTTACCTTTACCTTTATATATATATATATATATGTGTGTGTGTACATTACTCTGAGCTGCGGCTGTGGTTTCGCAGATCTTTTGGGGTTTATTGAGGTTCTGATATCTAGAACGGGGTTACCAGGCCATATACAGATACAAGCTCGAGGCTCGACTGGGGGTATATATATATATATATATATATATTGTATGTACATTACTCTGAGCTGCGGCTGTGGTTTTGCAGATCATTTGGGGTTTGACTGGGGTCGAGCCTCGAGCTTGTATCTGTATATGGGCTGGTAACTCTGTTCTAGATATCAGAACCTCAGTAAGGTTGGCTGTGCTGGTAACACGGTAAACGTCTGGATACACGTCTGGATAGTAAATGCAAATGTAATTAGAAGCCTGATGATGTAGATATGCTTTCTACTTGGACTGAAAGCATCACCTGTGGACGACACCCTTACATAAAGGCCTAAGCAGCAGCACTGTTGTGAACAATGGCTGGATTGTAGTTCGGTCTTTTTCCACATTGGTAAATAATCTGGCGATGTTAAAAACTTATTTTGTTTGTTTGTGTTTTTTCACACTCCGGCTGACCATAATGACCACGCACACACACACACAAACACACCACAGGCAACTTATTGAGGGCCGTCGTAAGAAGGCTGGGAAAGTAACACGCAATAAAAGGTTTTATCCAGTCTGACCTGCGGGGAGGCTGGAAGAGGGGGTAGCAGTGAACACTGCTAATAGGGCCTCTCCTCGCTGAGCAACGCAACCATTTCGAGGGGTTCACAGCCCGGGAGAGCGGGGCCGGCCAGCGTACCCGCGTCAGAGCCTTTGAATCCCACAGTGGAAAATACCTGTTATTCCTCAGCTCGTGTTTATGTGGTTGGACAGGGTTCAGATTTGGAGCAGCGTCAAAAATCGCTCTAACCCAAACTCCGTCGGCTGGACCAATAAATCACACAAATCGAACAGTAAAGCCGGGAGAGGGCCCTTCACGCTCGTTTTTCAATTCTCCACTTAATTAACAGGGGAGAAGTGAACAATGTGTTTCTCTGACATAAAACACGGCAATAACCACTACCCCCCCCAGCACCCCACCCACCTGCCCCGTCCCGCCCCCCCCGCCGTCCCGCACCCTGAGGAAAATGAATAAGAACCAAGTCAGTTAAGAAAAGCATCGACAGAAACTGGGGCCGGACTATGGCTATGGGCAGCAGGTCAGGTAAGACCTGAGTGAAAATGAATGAAAATGAGGTCAGGCAACTGTGGCTAGCTGGCCAACTGTGGGCTACGACCAGGAGGCTGCAAGGAATCTGTGCAAGTGCGTTATTTCCCCGGGGGGGGGGGGGAGAGTTTGGAAGCCTGCTGAGCAACTGACACAGACACAGACCAGAACTGATACACACACTAATGTGTGTGTGTGTGTATATATTCTCCCACTTTAAAAGATGAGAGAGGCTGTAATTAACATCATAGGTAGACTCAACTATGAGAGACAAAATGAGAAAAAAAATTCTGAAAATCACATCGTCTGATTTTTAAGAATTTATTTGCAAATAATGGTGGAAAATAAGTATTTGGTCAATAACAAAAGTTCATCTCAATACTTTGTTATATATCCTTTGTTGGCAATGACAGAGGTCAGACGTTTTCTGTAAGTCTTCACAAGGTTGGCTCACACCGTTGCTGGTATGTTGGCCCATTCCTCCATGCAGATCTCCTCTAGAGCAGTGATGTTTTGGGGCTGTTGGCGGGCAACACAGACTTTCAACTCCCTCCAAAGGTTTTCTATGGGGTTGAGATCTGGAGACTGGCTAGGCCACTCCAGGACCTTGAAATGCTTCTTACGAAGCCACTCCTTTGTTGCCCTGGCAGTGTGCTTGGGATCATTGTCATGCTGAAAGACCCAGCCACGTTTCATCTTCAATGCCCTTGCTGATGGAAAGAGGTTTGCCCCATTCATTCTTTCATGTACACTGACCAGTCGTCCTGGTCCCTTTGCAGAGAAACAGCCCCAAAGCATGATGTTGCCACTCCCATGCTTCACAGTTGGTGTTCATGGTGTTCTTTGGATGCAACTCAGCATTCACTCTCCTCCAAACACAGCGAGTTGTGTTTGTACCAAACATTTCTACTTTGGTTTCATCTGACCATCAGACATTCTCCCAAAACTCTTCCAGAACATCCAAATGCTCTCTAGCAAACTTCAGACGGGCCAGATCTGTACTGGCTTAAGCAGGGGAACACGTCTAGCACTGTAAGATCTGAGTCCCTGGCGGCGTAGTGTGTTACTGACGGTAGCCTTTGTAACGTTGGTCCCAGCTTTCTGCAGGTCATTCACTAGGTCCCCCCGTGTGGTTCTGGGATTTTTGCTCACTGTTCTTGTAATCATTTTGACCCCACGGGCTGAGATCTTGCGTGGAGCCCCTGATGGAGGCTCTGATTATTGCTCCACAGTAGATTTCTTCACACCAAGCTGCTGCCTATTGCAGATTCAGTCTTCCCAGCCTGGTGCAGGTCTACAGTTCTGTTTCTGGTGTCCTTCGACAGCTCTTTGGTCTTCACCATAGTGGAGTTTGGAGTGGGACTGTTTGAGGTTGTGGGCAGGTGTCTTTTATACTGTTAACCAGGTCAAACAGGTGCCATTAACACAGGTAATGAGTGGAGGACAGAGAAGCCTCTTAAAGAAGAAGTTACAGGTCTGTGACAGACAGAAATCTTGCTTGTTTGTAGGCGACCAAATACTTATTTTCCATCATTATTTGCAAATAAATTCTTCAAAAATGTGATTTTCTGATATTTTTCTCCTCATTTTGTCTCTCATAGTTGAGTCTACCTATGATGTCAATTACAGCCTCTCTCATCTTTTTAAGTGGGAGAACTTGCACAATTGGTGACTGACTAAATACTCCCCCCCCACTGTATATACACATACACACACACACATACACACACACACACACATATTTATAGATCACACATATATCTCATCCAACAGCAGAGAATTGTGTCTTTTCCCTGTGTTTACACTGAGGCTAAGAGCTGAATGATTTACAGTAAGTTAAGAACAGTGCAGGCCTGTATTTGCAGTGGGAATATTTCGAGACGTCCTGCTATTTGGAGCATTTTTGGAGTAAACACCCGTTTTAAATGTGCTTCGTAAATAAAAATGACTTACAAGGCTGGGTGTTAGGGGAGTCTGAGGTGGTGCTGGTGGGTTCGAGGTGTTAGAGGAGGTTTTGTATGTAGTATAGTATAGGATTTGCAGAGGGTTTGACTGAGGTAATGCTGGGTTTGAGGTGGTATAGCTGTGTTTGAGGCAGTTCTGAAGGGGTTTAAGGTGACAGGGATTGGTGGAGGATCTGAGAGGATTTGTGGAACATTTGATAGAAGTATTACTGTGATTGAGGTGACGGATGGATATGAAGTGGTATAGTTGGATCTGTGATCTGTGCAGGGTTTGACTGTGGTATTACTGGTTATTTGAAGTGGCACTGGTGAATTTGTGCAGGCAGAGATTGGATGGAGGTGGTATAGTTGGATCTGTGGAGGTATCTGATGAGGATATTGTTGGGTTTGAGGGGTATAGCAGTGTTTGAGGTGGTATATTTGGATCTGCGGAGGTATTTGATGGGGATATTGTTGGGTTTGAGGGGTATAGCAGTGTTTGAGGTGGTATAGTTGGATCTGTGGAAAGTTTGTCAGGGATATTGTTGGGGTTGAGGTGTATAGATGGGTCTGTGGAGGTATTGTTGGGTTTGAAATGGTATAGGTGGATCTGTGGAGGTGTCTGATGGGGGTACTGTTGGGCTTGAGTGGTATAGCAGTGTTCAAGGTGGTATGGTTGGATCTGTGGAGGGTTTGACTGAGGTATTACTGGGTTTGAGGTGGCATTGCTAAGTTGGAGGAGGCAGAGATTGGTTTGGGGTGGTATTGTTGGATTTATGGAGGGTTTGGCAGGGGTATAGTTGGATCTATGGAGGTATCTGATGGGGGTATTAGTGATATTTCTCAACAGAGTTAGTTCTCTCGAAATTGTAACGTGAAATTGTAACACTGAGGAAATGTCTTATTTCACTTCACACTTTACCTCTACACGTCAACCCTAGAAGAGATCAGATAGACCATACACAGATATAATGTATACGATACATATATTTACATAAATGCATATATGTTTATAGAAGCTGCACTTAAACAGGCGTCTCAGGAGAGGCGGTTTTAAAAGGACAGTCTGCCCTAAGGGCTGTTTATCATCACTGACGAGCACAAAACTCCATTGTCTCCATTGTTGCTGTTCTTCACTTTTTGACATAATGTGAACCCGGCAGTTCTTTACACCGTGTCCAAATTTTAGAATGAAAGGAAACCAATCGGACACTGACTTGTGTGAGAACGAGAAAGAAAAAGACTCACTTGGTGAAGCGGATCTCCAGGTGCGAGGTGAGATACTCGCGTGGAGTGAAGGTGTGTTCCCACACCACCATGTTGGGCACGTAGTTGATGGAGAAGCAAAGCTCCGACAGCGCTGTGTGCAGCTTATCCAAGCTAGAAACACAAGAACCTCAGACGTCAGACAGGAGCTCGCATTAAAAACTCATTTCCTTCAGATTAAACAGGCAAATCGGTCACAGCGAACACAGCTTAACCTCCAATATAACACGGCTAATGCTGAACATTAGAGTGAGGGATAGAGCTCTATCCTCTTTCTATTAGGCGTGGGATCTGTGAGTGTAACTGAGTGTGTATGTTAGAGGGCTGATATTGCAGCAGAGACCTCCAGCAGGCTGGGATAAGCTGAGCTGGAATCTGTTGAAGCTGCTGGAAAGATGCCTAAAGGCTAGACTTTCAACAATGAGGGAGACTTGGGTGCTTATTTATGATGTTTAAGTACCTATATGGAGACAAAAGTATTGGGACACATGCTCATTTACTGTATCTTCTGAAATCAAGGGTATTAGAACAAGCTTATCCTGTTTTTGTTGGAGTAACTGGCTCTACTGTCCAGGGAAGAGGACCCTCTAATAGATTTTGGAGGAGCATTGCTGTGAGGATTTGAGTAAGGTCAGGATGTTGTCTCTAACCTGGCATGAGGTAGCTCCAGAGAGTCCTATTCTATTGGCAGTGCTTCTCTACAAGCTCATTTGCACATCTGTCTCAGCAATGGGTGCAACCTAACCTGCAATCATTAGACGTTCGTTCGTGTCCATAAATATTTGGACATCTAGTGTGTATGTAGTCCTAACTTTAGTATTTCTGTGTGTGAAAGAAACTGGAAGCGTGTGTAAAGGTCATCTCCGATTCCCACTGGCTGTCGCTGAAAAAGTCGAGAGGATAAACGTACGAAAAACGAACGCCTGTGTGTGTGTGTGTGTGTGTGTGTGTGTGTGCGGGTGTCCCGCGGAGAGCTGCTTACTTGGTGACGAGAAGTCTGTTTTTCCTCATGCTCTCCACTCCGGGCTTCTCCCTCTCCGGCTCTCCCTTCTTCCCCGTTTGCTTCTTCGACTTCTTGTTCACGGCCTGACTGATGGTTTTGGCGCAGTGTTTTGGCAGTAGCTGCACGGGTGGGAGAAGGGAACAGGAAAAGTCCCCCGCTTTTTAACATCCATAAACCCAACGAGCAACAAAGAGACATGAGCACCATGCTCAGAGAGAGTTACGAGGGCCTTGTCTTGTTTGCTTATGTTATTGCAAAAACAAGACAAGGAGAGATTTCCCTGAGCATTAGCTGGGTCATTAGCTGAAGAGGAAGATGAGGAGGAGGAGGAGGGGGTGATGATGATGCCCCATGGACTGGCAGAGGTGGAAAACATCTGGGGAAGTTTTGCTTTCCTAAATCTACACACACACACACACACACACTAGAACAGAGAAAACAGGGGAGCGAGGTTGTGGAGGGGCGGATTTGTTCCACATCAGGCTGCAGGAACCCTGCGGGGCGTGCATTAGTGAATTTCTCTCAGCTCTTGGTAACGTGCCAGTCAATTATATGAAAAGTTGGGGGTATCACTTCTCACTGTTTGGCAGTATGTATGTGTGTGTGTGTGTGAGTGTGTGTGTGGCTTTGTAGACTTCGAGGCTTGCACTATGGCATGATGAGGGCTGAGGGCTGAGGTTGGGTCAGGACACTGAAGGGCTGAGGATTGGGAAAGAGTTACGGACAGAGTTATGATTAGGGTCAGGGTGAGGACACTGGTTTATGGCCATGGTCTGAATGTGGGTCTGATGGGGGTATAGCTTACACTCTTAATTATATGTAAGCACTGGATCTCGTTCCACTCACAGCCGTGTCCACCCGTGAGACTGGGCAGCCGGTGTGTTTTACATGTTCAAACTTGGTTGACAAATAACTTCTCTGCAACTCAATGAGAGCAAAACTGAGGTCAGTTTGGTCCATCCAAATCCACCGAGGGCTTCCTAGGAACGCTGGGAATCTTGGGATCTTGGATTTGAAAAGCAAGTAAATGCAGATTTTTATAATTTATTACTCAACAAAATCTGGAAACAGTAATCCAGGCTTTTATTATCTCCAGAATAATTAGTCTGGATTACTGTACTGGTTTATATTCTGAGATCGACCAGTCCTCCCGCAGTTTTAAACGTTTGAGGTGGTGCAGTTTGGTTTGTGAAGGGTTTTTAGGAGGTAGGTCTGGGTTTTAGGTAGTATTGCAGGGCCTGAGGTGGTATAGATGGGTTTGAGGTGGTATGGTTGGATTTGTGGAGGGTTTTAGGAGGTACTTCTGGGTCTAAGGTAGTAGGGCCTGAGATGGTATTGAGTGGTATAGATGGGTTTGAGGTGGTGCGGTTGGAGTTACGGAAAGTGCCTGGGTAATTCTCAGGTTTGAGGTGGTATGGTTGGATTTATGGAGGGTTTTGTGGGTATTACTGGGTTTGAGGTGGTGTTTCTGGGCTTGAGGTGGTATAGATGGGTTTTAGGGTGACGTAGGCCTGAGCTGGCACAAATGGTTGTGAAGTGTATTCCTTTTTGGGGATGGTACTGTTGGATGTATGGCAAGTTTGACTGGGTTATTACTGGGTTTGAGGTGGTATGGTTGGATTTGTGGAGGGTTTTAGGAGGTACTTCTGGGTCTGAGGTAGTATTGCAGGGCTTGAGATGGTATATACAGTCTTGAAGTGGTATAGATGGGTTTGTGGTGGTATGGTTGGATTTGT